>NC_046658.1:151384007-151406330 GCF_010883055.1 Belonocnema kinseyi
TACATACGAACTCACAGTGGTAATCATGCACCTTCTGTTTTGCGGCTCCCAAACGGTAGGTATGGTGGGGGTAAATTTCATCCACGATCTGGCAGCTCTGGAGACAACTGACCAGCCGCTCGTTCGTTAGCTAGGAACGCCCTCTACCAAACCCAGTCGGTGCGCGCACGCTCCAAAGTACAGTCGCGGCGGAAGAAAATCAGTCCAATTACTTTGCGGACAAACCCTGTATAAGGATTTATTGTGAAATTATATAACATATTTTATTATTAATAAAATCATAAACCATTGTTGTTATAACAATAGGAAAAAGTAATTATTTACTTGAATAAATGATGTGAGAAGATTAGCTTCCCGAACGTTTTTATAAGTATTTTTTGACGGTGTCTTCTTAATAAGTTACTTATCACGGTATTTTCATGAATAAGGTTTTTTTTCGCGGCGCTTTCACGAAAAATATATTTTTTATGGCGTTTTCCCGAGGAAACTTTTTCTTCGCGGAGTTTCTTAAAAAGGGATTCTTTTCGCAGGGTTTACAAAAATATGTTTTTGTTAATCATATTTTATAGAGATGAGTTTCTTTTTATGGCGTTATTATAAAAAGTGTTTTTTTTCACAGCGATATAATTTACGGGTTTATTCTCTTAAGCACCGTCGATATTATCCTGAGAATTATCTCAGGGCGTCTACTAAAATTCTGTAACAAAATTCCCTGACAATTTTAGGTTGCTGCCAGGTATCTATAGATTTTCCCAAGGCATAATTTTCCTGAATAAGGACTTTTTGTGTCAAAATATCCCCTGAATAGTATCATTATTTATAAATAAATATATTTAGGGATCTCTCAAATTCATTTTTGCACAAAATTGCTTTTTTAATTTCGACTATTAATTTATAATTTTACTTCAGTACATATGCATTTTATCCTTTTTCTATTCTAATGTAAAAAAAACCATTAACAGCGGAAACTAAAATAACATAGGAAATTTTTTGCAAATCACAGGCTTAAGAGATACCTAGATTTTTTTATTCTGCCAATATACAGTAGACATTTTACATCGAAAGGAATAATTTTTAGGCATCGAGCCATTTTAGAAGAAAAAAATTAAGATATTTTCTAGACCACTATAATAAGTATAGAAAAATTACCTTAGATAATTATTAATTATCTTTTTCTTTGTCCTTACAAATATATAACTGTGTAAGAACGGCATAATTTTTGTATATAAAGTCAAATTATGTTTCTTAATTTATGAAAGTAACTTTATAGAAGGTCCACAAATTTTCTAATGGTACAAGCTTTTAGGAAAGTTATAACTAACACTACAAACAATCCAACTCTTAACGAAAAATGCCTATAATATCATTTACTGAACTTTATCTTCCAACTTATCTATATCTGAAGCTCTGTTAACTTATGATTTGTGAAGCTAACTAAGCTTAACTATTTATAAATATACAACGCTTAATTCAAAAATTGTTTACTTTACAATTTTTCTATTTTATATCGTCATTTTTAAACGTAAATTTTTAATTCGAAGGATTTAAAAATAAACCAATATTAATTGAATAATGGTTTTCAAAACTAAACTGTATTTCAAATTTTAAAAATTGTACAATAATTATTTTACAATATGATTCTAAATCAGTTTTAAACCAAATAACTTACAGATTTTAACGTTGAAAATTCAACTTTTTCAATACGAAAGCCTTAATAATTAAGCAAATTTAAATGTCTGATTCAAACCTTCTAAACTAATTGGAATGCAAAAATAACTTAAAATTAATATGTTAATTAATGAAACGATTTTATTTAATTTAAAATCATATTCAAAATATTGTTTTAGTCAAAAATATTAAATTTTTCACGCAGTCAGTTAGAAAATTCTTAATTAAAGAAATGTCTGAATGAGCATTCATACATCAAATATTCAAAACTAAACACTTTGAAACTGAATCATTTGAAATAGAAAGCCTTAAATGGTAAAAATTTAAGAGTGAAACATTCAAACTTTTAACGTTAAAACTGTTATTGCAACTATAAGTAACAATTGAAAATTATTAATTCGAAAGGGCCAACATTGACAAAAATAAAATTAATTTTGATACTTAATTTCTTTTCAACTGCAAGACGAAACTTTTTAGGTTAACATTTTTCTTGTGTGGAAACCTTAAAATGATAAAATTCTAATTTTTTGTTGAATTGACAATAAATTTTATATTTGTAAAGTTTTTATTGAGTTGAAAGAGATACAGTTTTTTTCAATTGAAAGAGGAAATTTTTTTATTTTCAAGATTTTTATTCTGTTGGAAGAAAGAATTTTTTAGTTTTTTTTTTTGCATTATAAGAGGGTAAAAAGTTCTGCAATTAATTTAAAATATATTAATTTAATTATGATTTAAAATACAAATCAAATTTTTTATCTTTTATACTGGACTGATTCACTAGATTTATCAGTATGACTCTGTAAATCAGTCTTAACTTATACATTTTTAATGATATAAATTCATAGAAATCTATATTTTCCAAAGAAACTTTTTTTTTATAACGTATTGAGTTGCAAGAGGGACATGTTTCATTTCTTTACATTTTTATTAATGCCAGTTGAAATTGAGGATAAGTTTTAATTTAGAGAATTTAAAACAATAGCGCGGATTCATCTTTGTTAATCAGAGATCTTTGAACAATTCAATTTATAAAAATGCTGAGGCTTAACTTTTGCAGTTTAATTGCACTAAATTGCAAATTTTTTATTAAAAAGTGTTAAAAGCTTCTATTTTATGTGTCAATAATTGAAAGTTTAAATAAAAAATTTCCTAATTACAATTAGTTTGAACTTTGAATTGCATTTCACTAGAGATGAACATTTTTTTACTACAAAGACACGCACGATTGATATTTTGCGGGGAATCCCAAGTCATGAGCCCAGTACAGTCGGTCAGATGGTTTGATCGTCGCGAGCTCGGCTGCAGACGGAATAGCTCGGAAACCTTCGGGCGTTTATAGTACAGTCTTTTAGAATTCTCGCAAATCCCGTTTGCAGATAAGACTTTTTCTAAACGTGAATACTAATTCTTGCTCGATCAAGTTTATAATAATACATCAAGAAATACCATAATCTCTTATTATAGTAGAAATCTTTATAGCAGTACCTCGATTATCTTTAAATTCTTACATTTTATTTTAATTATACATATAGAATGAATCAAATATGGATATTAGCAGTAATTGTCATGTACATGTATATTGTTAATAGGATTTTTTTATTATGACGCAAAAGCATAGTGTACTAAAAAATCCGCAATTACTAAGAAACGAATCCGAGATCGCACGCGCGCACGTACTGAGTATTTACCAAACACTTAACGCCCTAACCGAGTTGAAAGTTCAAAATAGGGGCTATAAATTTAAATAGCGTCAAAGCAGTTTCTAGTAAGGGGCTGCAACTTTAAAGTAGGGTTTAAATTTCGACTCGGGTAGGGCAAGGGGCTCCTTTGTAAATTTAATAATTTTCCTAATTCGCAAACTAAAGCTTCTCTAATTTCAAATTTGCAATTGAAATTGCAAGAATTAAAAAACAATGACAGTACTTTATTTTTGTGTCGTGTATTATTTTATGCGACTCGATCAATTGTTTGAATAAAAATTTACGAGATTTCTGTTGAAAAATTAATGATTTAAAAATTGTAATACTATAAAAGTAAATTACTCTAGAAACTTTCTTAATTTGAAACAAAAAAAAAAGGATAACCTTTTTAACATCCTAAAAACTTTTTTCACAGCATTCAAACGTTATTTTCAATTATTTGAATTTTTCAAACATCATTTTTAAATTCAGCGAAATTAAATAAACGGACTTCAAATCTTTAAAATTTTTATTTGGCAATTTATTAAATCATTTTAAATGTTTTAAATTATTTTTATATGGCGCAGTGAAACCAATTATTGAGGAGAATCCTATTGTTTAAGGTTGAAGATGAAATCCTTTCGACTTTTAGCATTGCTTCACTTAAGCTCAATTTTTTGGGTTTAGAAACTCAATTGTGATTAATTTACCGACTCAAGTTTAGGTTTAAAAGAATATCAACTGTAGAAGGTAGAAAATGTTTTAGAGGCTTGATACCAGTGTTTGATGTTCATAACGCGTAAATAATTAAACACGCAAGAAAAATGATTTATAAAATTAAGTTAATTAAATTATAAAGTTTCATTATTTATTTTTTTATTTATTATATTTTAGAATTATATTTTATTATTTAATTATCAAAGTAAATTGAAATTGAATCTTAAATATCAATTGTGTCCTCAACAAATGGTTCTTTTTCGGTAAAAGGTTCCGTAGCCCAACTTTTAAACTTAGTTTTTAGAAATAACAAAAGATTAAAAATTTTCTTAGGAATCTTAAAAAAATATATATTATCTTGAATCATTTATAATTGTTAAAAAGCTTAAAAACAGACAAAAGTCTAAATTTTGTTTTAAAATTTTGCAATGTTTCTACATCTGTTCAATAATCTGTTGAAATAAATTTCAAGATTATAGAAATCTCTTAAAAAGTAATTTTAGTTTACCCTAAAGGTTTTAGATATTTCTAATTTTTAATTAATTCTTGCAAAGTATCTAGAAAAGCAGATATCCAAACATAAGTGATAATTTAGGGAACATTAAAAAGTGTTATCTGTAAAAAATGTCAAATAATTTCAGGGCTATTTTCAAAAAATATTTTTTTTCTAATTTCGTATTTATAGTAATTTCCTTTAAATCTAAAAATTGAAAAAAGTCAAACTACTGATTCAATTATATGAATATTATCGTTTTTATAACAATATTGCAATCCTTCATTATAATTGCTAAACTTTAGAATATGCCAGTCAAACAAACAACTGTTATCGAAGGTATGATAACAAGGCAATTTAAATTTAGAGTAAATCTTGATTGATTATGAAATTTTAACCACAGGTAGATACGGCGTAATTGTTTGATATTTACAGAGTTTCTGTCACGAAAATAAAAATATATGAGGTACTAGAAACTCGTTAAATTCTAAGAATTTCCCACCAAGAAAGGTTTACTTGAAAATTAAAAAAGATGAATCTCAAGTCCAGAATTACGAATTGTTAACAAAGCAGTTGGATTTTTGAACCAAAAATGATTCCTTTACAAAAATATAAAAAATTTCACAAATGGATTGAATTTTCAATATAATAACAGAAAAACCTTTTTGCTAAGAAATCCTAGGCAGAATATTTTGTTTCTGTAAATTTTACGGCATCAAAAAAATTTTGTGAAAGTGTGTCTTTCGGGATCTTGAAACAGCAATCTGGAAACATCTGAAAAATTAATAAGAACAATTAATTTTCTGAATTGTTAAAAAAATAAACCGGATTTTCCAAAATAATAAAAATTAAAATTTAATTATTCACTGTCATAGAAATATGGACAAAGTATGATTAGTAGAATCTTGATTATTTGATATTTTGAAATACGTAATAATCTGATTGTGACAGACTACCTATTAGGAATTTCTTAGATTAAAAAAGGAAAATATAGAAATATCGCGTATTTTATAAATGACATGCGTCACATCGAGAAAAAGTACATATTTACAAGTTATTTCTTGAGGTAGAAAAAAATTTAATTTATTTACACACCTTATCTATTTCACCATACGTAATACACACACGACTCTTCTAATTTGAAATCAACCAAAGTTCGAATTAAAGTATTCAATATTTTTCAATTTGAAATTTCGAGCGCTAATTTTGTATGCTAGTACCATTGGGAAGCAACATATAATTGAACTAAATTTCATTACACTAATATTTTGAATCTAAGAACGTAAAATTCAAATTTCTTCCATTTTTAAAAATCCGAAATTAAACATTTTTGAAATTTTAAGTCTATTGTAATTTCTAACATCAAAGCTTTTCTATAGAAATTGAATATTATTGTATGGCTTTCAGCTTGAAATTACTCAACATATTTATTGTTTCATTTGCGAAATTCATAAGAATAAAGGAGTTTACGTGAGTCGTGAAAATGTAGAATAAAATAGTAAGATTGAAAATACGCTTAATTGACATTATCCTGGTTTGGAGTTTTAAATTATTTCAATAAGGAAATAACTAGTCAGCGTTCTTCTGAACCAGCAGAAAACCAGGACATGATCAATAATCACAAGATATTTTAACACCAACCATCTGCTAACAAAAAATACTTTTTGAAAATATTCATACAAAATGTCATAAAAATCGTTTTTTTCGAATTTTATAGCAGAAAAATGTTAGCTTTGTTATATCGCCGGTGCTTATAAAAAAATTTGCAAAACAAAGCTATGAAGAAAAACCTTTTTCAAAGACGCCGTGAAAAATAGTTTTTTTTTTAAATTTCAAGTTACTAAATAAAAATTAAAATTAGTCGATCAAATTTGATATCTATTTTGAAAAATTACGATAATCTAATCGTAGATCAGCAATCGTAATCAGCGACCCCAAAACCCCCTAAGTATAGATTTAGAAGCTCATATATATATTTTTCAAAATTTAGAAGCCGCCATCTTGAATCTGCTATCTCGATTTTGAATATTTCCAAATTCTGACTTCAAATTCGTAATCAGCGGTCCCAAAAAACCACGAGTAAAAAGTTTCAAGCTCATATATCTCTCCATTCAAAATGTTGAAATCGCCATCTTGAATCCGTTCTCTTAAATTGAAAATTTCAAAATTCTGACTTCAGATTCGTAGTCAGTGACCCCAAAACCCCCCAGGTAGATATTTTCAAGCTCACATAACGGTTTTTTTCAATATTTTGAAATCGCCATCTTGAATCCGCCATCTTGAGTTGAAAATTTCAAAATTCTGACTTCAGACTCGTAGTCAGTGACCCCAAAAACCCCCAAGTAAAATTTTTCACTCATTTATCTCTTTTTTCTAAATTTTGAAATCGCCATCTTTCATACGCCATCTTGATTCAAAATGTTTCAAATTCTGACTTCATATTCGTAATTAACGACACCAAAAACCCCCGAGTAAGAATTTTCAAGTAAATTCACTGGAAAGAAAAATACGTGTAACAAATGGTTAATCTGAAAAATACAAGCATTTATTGTTATATTATATGACATATTTTATTATTAATAAAATCATAAACAATTATAATTATAACAATAGGAAAAAGTAATTGTATTTTCATGAATAAGGTTTTTCTCACGGCGCTTTCACAAAAAATATGTTTTCATGGTGTTTTCACGAGTAAACTTTTTCCTCACGGCGTTTCTTAGAAAGGGTTTCTTTTCGCAGTGTTTACAAAAATATGTTTTTGTTCCTCAAATTTTATAGAGATGAGTTTTTTTCATGGCGTCATGATAAGAAGTATTTTTTTTCACAGCTATATAATTTACGGGTTTATTCGCTTAAGCACAATGGCCTATTCCATCCTTTTAATATCAATTGCTTTGTCGGCAAAATACTAGTCAGCCTTCTCCTTCTCCTGAGCCGAGCCTACCTCTTCTCGTTTTGTTTGAGTTCGCTAAAAACATGAGCAGGGGATTTCCATTAATTGATTCTGCATTGTTCCTTCGCTTTCGAAAAGCTAGTAATTTGAACTTAGTAATTTAAGGAAATGAAATGTTGCCTATTTTGGAAATCTTCCCTTGCTCAAAGAATCACTGAGCTAAAAAAACAAACCAAAAAAACAATCCATTTTTAAGGAACAGCTTGGGCTTTTCTCTTTTCAACCTTTTCTTCTACCCTTTCTTTTTCTTTTATCTCCATGCCGTCCATTCTCTTCTTCTTAACTTTTTTTTTGCATGAATCAATGTCACGATTGTGCATAGTGACAAGTAACAAACGGGTCATCAGTAATATCGAAAAAACATACTTTAGATAAATGAGGTCGCCAGAAAAGAAGAAAGGATTGCCGACGAGTCGATCTACAAAGTTCCCACAAGGAAAAGATCCACGAATAGAGATTTGATTGATCGAGATAAATCCCTCAAAGCAGAGGATAAAAGGGTTCACAATGCAGTTGAAATTTTGGATCAAAACATGATCAGGCACATAAAATATCGCGAACGAGAATGCCACCAGCAAGCCCAAGAATTATCGGATAACATTGTCATTCTAGACAAACGCAAAAACGCCCTTCGTGAAATCCAACTGATCTTCGTAAGGACGCAGCAAGATCAAGAAAATAAGACTGTGACAATCAAAGGAAAACAGAAATTGAAAGGCGCGGAAATAAAGGCTCTACAGTCAGTAATTACAAGCCTCATTGCCTAAGTAACTTGCTGTTGCTAAGATCTATTGAAAGGACCGACAAACATCCCATGCTGCACATACGGTAACTTGAGAGATACATAAAGGCCACTGAGTTCCATTTCGAGCTTCGGCACCTCATGTATGCAAACTTGAGAGGTATGACATAAGAATAGTGGGAAATGATCAGTCAAAGTGGAAAAACAAAAGTCATCAAAGGACAAGTTCATAAAGCTATTCTGGAGTGACGAAATTTGCAGAAAAAATTCAAATTTCTTAGAATAATGTTTACACGACAACTGTGGGAAGCAAACCATGGTAGAACATATTATTAAAATTATATCCAATGCTAAGGATCTGATGCCACCGCCCTCCGAATCAGATCTATTTACAAAGCTTTCGCGACACTTTACAGAGGAGTTGAGATACAATTAGTCGGATTCGTCTCTCTCTGAAAGGCCATCTGGGCAAATCAGATGGTCAGTTGGCAAAGGATGCGGCACGCAGGACGCACTGTAGAACCCTCATTCCAACTGCGAAAGTCCTGAAAATGAGTATTGGAACTGAACTTAAAGAAAACACCAGGATCGGCCAAGCCATTCGGTGTGAAAAAGGAAGGGCAGAAGTCAAGATATGTCTGAATTGACAGCCTTAGAGAGCCAAAATTCGATGACATGGGGGAGCGTAGCCCTAAGAAAGTCTAGAAGCGACAGTCTATAGAGCACTATGCAGTTCAAAACAATTTCACAAAAAGCTCTTCTCCCAAAAGTCAGGAAAAAAACGTACACATTGAGGAGACCATCTTAAACGCCTTAATAGATACAGGAAGTGAGGCCAAGTGTATTTCAGAAAATCTCTTTAGACTTTATATAGTACAATTTGAAAAAAAATTTATTCTGTTCATATTGGACCAAGCCTCATCAGAGCCACAGGCCAGAAATCCACCAAGTCGAAATATAAAATTCTAGCAGAAGTCCTGCTAAAAAATATGAAACTATACCAAATATTCATATTAAATAAACTCTATGCTAACAACCTTTAAAAAGAATGGATGAAGTATTTATTAGTTGTTGGAATTTGTAAGAGCTTCGTTACACCACTTGCTTCGTAAATCAGAATCAACCGATCAAAATTGATAATGTCTAACCTTTGTATTATGGTGGTTAGAGAGGCAAACCTAACATACAAATTATTACTGACGCTATAGATAAATATACAAGGTTCTCCAGCAGGTGAATCATATTTAATCGGAAATATGTTTAAGCAAAAATATGAAAAATGGGAAAAAGCTAAATCACTGTCCTCGTATTACTATCGGCACACGAGTAAATCCTGGATGTTATTCGACATAATATTCTATTGTTTCTGTGCAATATAAAGTGTTTCATTTGTTTGATTAAAATAAATAATATTTTTGAGGTGCCTTTACATGCCTCAGGGAAAAAATAATTGTCTGCTGATATAATTTTTTTGTAAATATGCCTATTGAAATCGATTCATGAGAAAAATTATTTCGCTAAACGAACATGTATGTACGAAAGAATGTATGTACGAAAGTGTGTTTTCGTGAGATTATGCGGTCGACCTAAAACCCACACAAAAACCGCCAGATTCTTATGATGATATATTAGCTAATTTTTATTTTTTTAAACTTTGATACATAAGAGGTTGAATGATAAAAAAATTATTCAGGTTCTTTTTCTTTGACACATTACAATGTTTAATTATCTTGATTGCGCTAAAGGTTATAAATGTAAAACCTTCGTGAAACTTCGAGACCTAAGATCAACATTTGTCCTCCTTCCACTAGCTATTTTACGGAATCAATAAAACGTGCCATTTCAAAGTTGTAAAAGTGCGTATATATAATAGGCATCTCACAAGTTAATCTTAATGAGCAATTTCTGAATTCAGTTCAATACTTCATTTCCGTGTCAGAGAAAATGAAGATCAGTGCTGTTAGTCTTCTTCTAGCATTAGCGGGATTTTTAGGCTTTAGTAAGTACATTGTGATAATAAGAATAATATTGATTCAAAATATGAAATTAGAGACTATTTCCAAATCAAACATTCAGAATTTTCGCAAAAATCTAAACGGATAGCTCGAGCGGCACTTACAATACTGATGGTTTAAAAATGCGCTTATTCGTGAAGAGCAGAAAAAATGAAGTGTACAAAACGCAATCCCTGTCATATTTTTTTTTTCTTAATTTCAACGTAAAAAACTTTTAAAATCTGAATGGGTTCCACATATAGCAATAAAAATATGGACGCATATATGCGTCGATTACCAAAAATTTTTTCAATTTTGTAACTCAACTTCCACTTGTACTAAAACTCAGAATAATTGTTAAAAAAACCGAAGTTTAAAATTAGTCTATTTCTTTAAAATTGAAATATCTAGTTTAAATTTAGTTTTTTCTCTATTGAAATTTTGTTTTTATATAAAAATTAAACTATTTAATTTTTGGTTCAAAATTACTACTTTTAGGTTTTAAATTTATTTTTTGTCATATAATATGTAACCTGTTGGATAAATTTCATGTCTTTTGTCAAATATTTATCTTTGATAAATAAACGATTTATCGTTTTTATTGAAATTTTTTTATTTTTGATCTATACTTAATTTCCTAAATTGCAAATTGGACTGTTTCTTGCGAATTCTTTCATGTTTGGGGTTTAAAATAATTTTTTTTTTGTTTTAGAAAATTAATTTTAATAAATAAAAATATAATTATTCTATTTTCGGTTGAAAAGTTAAACTGTTTAGTTAAAATGCATGTACTTCATCGCAAAGTTATTTTCAATTAAATTTTATATAAAAATTAATAAATTTTCAAGATAAAAAGGCGATATTTCAACAAAAAACGTGGAATTTTATATTAAAAGGCTTCGTTTTTACTAAGAACTTAATTTTGAATCAAGTAGTCGAATTTTTAACCAAAAAAGATTTAAGTATTCAATCAAAAACAATTAAATTCCAGAAGAAAGATAAATATCCATCAAAACAGTTTTATTTTTCACGAAAACGTAAATCATTTACAAAAATAATCACTGAATTTTTTACTAAATAGTACACTTTTCAACTAAAAACGAATACTAAGATTACAGTAATAATATTTGGAAATTTTAAAAGACAGATAAAAGTTTATTTTTTGGCCTGCAAAAAGTGGACTGGCTTACACTTCTATTTTTTACAGAATTTTCTCACAACTACCTCTTAAGAATTAACATCTTCGCACGGGAGATTGACTTTTCTCTCCCGACCTTGACAGGCAGCTACCGGCTGAGGGGAGCAAACGTCCCCTTCCACTGCACGGCTTCGTCAGTAAGTCCACCAATGTCCAGCGTTTTTCTCCCCCGCCCTTTTCTTTAGAGATACACTGTTGTGTGTTTTCGAAATGTTGAAATTGTCTAAATGTTTTCCATTTCACTGAAGTTTAGAAAGAGATTTAACTTCAAACCCAGATTAAATGTAACAGTTTTCACTTGCTTGATAAATTTCAGAACTGTGAATCGAAATGCAAACATTGCTTTGTTTTAAAACAAATTAAAATGTGTCAGTCCAAAGAACTTTCTAGATTGACCTTCGTTGAAATAGTATGGCATTATTATGGCGGACTCAAAAAATAAAAATGTAATTAATAATTAGAATTTAAAAAGGACAATTATAAGAATTCTTTAAAACTAGTAACTAAAGTAAAAGTAAAGATATATATGGACAAAATTTTTATTTGAATTACTTTGACATTGTAGGGTGAGGGAATGTAGGGTTGAACATTGCTTGAGAGGGCATAATAGAAGAGGATAGATCCACAGTCCGTGCAGTGGAAGGGGACGATCGCTCCCCTGAGCCGGTGCCTACCTAAGAAACTTGAGAGCGAAAAGCATACTACCCCCTCGCACACCTTACGTCGTATCTGCTCGCCTTTATAGCCTAGCCTTCCTCGCCTCCCACGCATGTCGCTATTTTCTTGCTATGTCTTGCATTGCCAGCCTCTGCCTCCACGGTTAACACCTAATATTTATCTACTATTTACAATATTTACAATTTTCTTACACATGCTCCCTCTCATATGTACAATATTTCCTTCTCCATTTCTCTTTCTCCTTCCTTCTATTCTTCTCAATCTCACTCACCACCCCTTTCACCAACGCTACTGCCCTTTTGCCCCCCCCCCTCCATGCAACGATACCACTATGCTTATCTTACTCCTTTCGACCTCTGCACACTCCTCTATCAGTGCTAAAATTTTGCATCCCCTTTCCTGCACAATTCACTCATACTTTTTTTTCTAGAAAGCCAGAATCTATTAAATTCCTCCATGCGACCGCAGCTCATTCTCGCTATAAGTTCCTGAGTTCCTTGTTCTCCTGTCTTACACATATATTGCGTTCTCTTTCTTGACACGATCCACACATAGTTCCCGTTGAACCTTGACTCTCTTATTCTCTCCTCACCTTCTGACTGACCTTTCTTGATTCCATTCTTTTAAACCAGGTCATATATCTTCCTTTCTTTCTTGTGCATCCTTTTCACTTAATCTATCTGAAATCCATTCATTCTAAAACCAGCTTACGTCCCCCTCTTCCAAACATTTCTCCTCATATTATTACGCTGTAATGTCCGTTATAATCCCTAATACCTATTCTCTATCATATTTACTTTGTCATTCACCTTCTATTCCCACACCTCCGCTCCGTAAAATAAGATACTTATCACTAGCGAATCAAACAATTTCATTCTCCTTACCAAAATCATCTGCAAGCAGCCTCTTCCCCAGCCCCCACACCTGCCTCATCGCTATATTTGTCCTTCTCACCCTCTATTTTATATGAGCACCGTCTTCCCCATTTCTTCGAAACAGGAAGCCCGGGTACACAAACTCTTTTACCTTTTGTTTCGCTTTTTTCTCCCACTTATACTCCCACCCTTATCTCTCTAAACTTCTTGCCTGAACACCAAAACCTACGACTTGTGCGCATTTAACTCTAGCCTATTTTTGTCTAAGTGTTTTCTTAACCTTTTCATTATCTCTTTCAAAGCCTCTTCGCTCTTTGCTAGCAGCATTATGTCATCTGCATATGCCAGTGACCATATCCTGACTCCTCCTAGCCTAACTCCTCCTACCACTTCATCTGCTAGCTTACTTTTCATCTCCACGATTAAAATTGGAAAAAGCGTTGTGTTAAGTCGGTACCCTTGTGTCAATCCCCTACCCTTTCAGAAACCCTAAGAAATTTCCTCCCCTTCACTCACCCTATCTTTCGTCTCCTCATATACTTCCCTTACCCTCTCAATCAGGACTCTCTCCACTTCCCTCTCTTCCATTGCCCTCTCCATCCATCTATTTTCTTGAAAGTTCGTCTTCTTTGATCGAAAATTAATATTTCAGCTTGAAAATTTATTTTTCCAATTGAAAGTTTATTTCTTTTATTGAGAATTCAACTTTTAGTGGCAATTTGTTATTTATTTTTTTGCAAATAATTTTTGAAAACTTACATTTATATGTTAGAGTTTCTGCTTAAGAAAATGCACTCTTTTTTATTACAATTTGTGTTTTAAGTTGAAACGCAACATTTTTGTTGACAATTCCTTGCTTCGTAGTGAATAATGAATTTCTTCACAAATATCAATTACACTTTTTTAAATTAAATATGTAGATACTAAACAAAAAATTTCATAGAAACAGGCATTTTCTAAAAAAAATTTGAACTATTACGATACTTAAACTTACCATTAATGTATTAAATGAAGAATCACATCACCAATTTCGATTAAGACGATCGCTCTTTTATTTTAATCGCACGGCTCCCCAGCCTGGGACGAACGTAGGACCCAATTTTCGTGCAAACAAGTTTGGCACTTTGTTTATCCTCAAATGGGATAGCAGTGCTCCTAAAATAAGACAACAGATGTCCCAAAATATTTCTTTCTTCGTACTGTGAATAAACTTCATGAGCATACATTTTTTATAAAAAATTAGGTGCTGCTGTCAATTTCGCCCAGGTAAAAGTATTGCACGGCAATCATATTATTAGGCTTACTATTAACCTCAACCGGGCTGCCCATAGACGTTCTTTGGCAGGAACTTTACCAGGAAGGATTCCTAAAGTATGGACAATTTCTATTTCTACAATTTCGGAGGGTTTGTATGATGGTTCAATTGACCCGATAGTGCCACTTCATACTTTTCCTGAAGATCATCCATTATCAGTTGAGGCACAGATAGGCCAATCACTTTATGCAGACTGTGAGGGTTTCAGAATTTACAATGAGAGTGTACATCTTAATCCACCATCCGCAGGTGATATGTTTATGACAATACCGGGAAGTTCACATGTATTTTATGCAGAGTTAAAACATAATCCCCACGGTATTAGACAAAGAGGTGGCTTTTCTGAAACCTAGTTATAAGAAGGCTAATATGATTCAATAAATATCAAGGGCGCACGAATAAACACATCAATACGTCAAAGAATATTTACTTTTTTATTTTGAATGAAAGACTTAGCAACTATTCTGATACTAACCTTGAAAATCTTCAAATTTCCTGATGCCATTATTAACAATTCCAGTTCTGTAATTTCATATGTTTCTCAAAATTTTGTTTTAAAATTATGTATATCGAATTTAATAAATATCATCATTTGTGTCCCATGACAAAGCCTTTCTTTATTTTCCAACATTTTTACAATGATTGGTTAAGAATATTTCCTATCTTATATATCAGGAAAATGTATAAAACCTTTTAGATTTTTAATGTTTTAAGATGTTAGTTGTGTTTGTCTACTTGGTCATAATCAATATTATTAAAATATTGATTCATTTTTAAGATTGTGAAAAAAACGCTCTCTATCTCCGCTGGGAAATGAGCCCAGGTCCTTCAGATTACCGGTCTGATGCTCTACCAACTGAGCTACGGAGAGACGAGAACACTTTCCTCACAACTTCTTACAAGCAGAATGTCAACGTCATTCCTTATACGTGTAAGATTTTTCTTTCTAAACATTAAATTCATATTTTATTATTGATGTAGGTTTCTTGACCAGGGAAATTAATTAATAGTTTAAGACGTTAATGTTGATTGTCCACATGGTCATAATAAAAATTATTAAAATATTGATTAATTTTTAAGATTAATCATTTTGAGCTGTACATGAATAGGATGCAAATGGTTTAAAAATTAGTGCTGGAAAAGCGTTGGATAAGTTATATTGGATATAATTGTATTTAAAACCATATAACACACATTATAAATAATAATTACGAAACAGTGTAATACATTCTCCTTATATGTAGCTTATCATGGATTTTTGCGAGAATGTATTTTGATCAAATACAGTAAAACCCTTTAATAGCCCTCCCTTCTATAGCTCTTCTGAGAATGGACTCTGCGCCGCAGCTAGGTGTAAAATGAGTCGCGCGGGGTGCGCGGGTTCTACGGTTGTCACTCAGGTAAGCACTCAGGCGTAAACAAACAATAGCGAAGCGTACAATAATCAGTTCCCAACCACCATCAGCCACAAAGTCGGCGGTCTAGAAAAGTTGCACTTATATGTCAGCATACGCTTTATGCAATCGTTAAACCAAAATATAATTCTCTGATGAATATCATTTTCAAAAATGACATTTTTCGAACCTGAGTATCGCAGACTTAAACTTTAGTAGAATATTTTAGGATTGATAAGATGCTGATATGACTTGAGAAACATGTGACCTTGCAAAGCTCCACATAGTAATGATGTACAAGCATAAAAATATGTTTTCTGTGTAAAAAGAAGAAGAAACAACTAAATTCTCTTTATCCAGTTATCATTCTTTCAGATTTAGAATCAAATTTTTTAGATGGAATGAGAAGTTAAAGTTAAATGAAAAGACAATGAGAGTATAATGGTGTGCTGTTTCATAGTGGTTTATTTGGCACATTTTGTCAGTTAAAGAAATATTTATCGAGAAGGAGGAGGTGATGATTTTTGGATTTTCGTGGATACATTCTCTTACAAATCAAAACTTCTTATTTTTTATCGCTTTTGAAATAAAAGCTATTTAAATTTAAACACTATTATTCTGAAGCTTTCGTATTCAAAAACGTGGATGCGCTAATTACCCTAGAAGTATTGGTTTTTCAAATATTTTTAAACTAAAAAGTTACAAACTCGTAACGTTCACAACTGTGGTTTTAGGGAATTTAATATTGTATTTGATAATTGAAATTTCTTCATTAAATTCGTTATTATTTAATGTGGTTGGATCAATTTTATCAATAAAAACCTTTTAAGAAATCTTTCCAATTCAAAAATATTGTCTAATAATCTTCAAGAATAAAGAAAAGTCAGATGTTCTGTGAACTTGTATTTAAAACTTTCAAATTATTTGAAGCTTTACAAACATTCTTTTCAGGTTCAGCAAAATTAGATAAATTACCTTTAAATAATTTAAATTTTTATTTGGGAATTTCTTGAACACTCATATTTTGCGGTTCAGAAACTTAACTGTGACTCATTTATTGCAACTGACTAATGCTAACAAAATACATATTTAAGTTTTGGGTTAGAATTTAAGGCAAAGTTTGTAATATCTTCAATCCTTCAAAAATTCTTTTAAAATTTTTTAAAATAGCTGCGTGTAAAAGGTTGATACATTTTATTGTTCGCAAAATTTTGACAACATAATTATTATTCAAAAGTCGAAAATCAATTACGATTGCAAATTTTCTTCTATTTATAATATTTAGAAATATTATGAAATAAATGTGAACTTTAAAGAAATCAATTAATTAGACATTTTCATTCACCCTAATTTTTTAAGGATTTTTATTTTTTAATTTATTCTTCAATTATTTCTAGAAAAGTAGATCTCCAAACGACACAGATAATTTACTGCACGTCAAATGAAAATTTAAATGCGTCATTGCGATCCATTTTTTACCCCTCTAAAATAGTAAAATTACTGTCAAATTACTATCATGCACTTTTCGATTTATTTATTTGCATAATCGTAATTTATCGTAATTTATTGCCTTTGTTGTCGACAAAGGTTATGTTTAAAATGTTTTACGACGATTATCACCTACAAATATATTAGGAACAAAAATATATTTTTAACGTACTAAGATAATTTAAAATTTAATCAATATAAAAAATATATATTTTTCAAATTATTAAAGTGTTTTGTGTTAGACATTTTTCCTCAAGAAATGAAAACTTTAAAAGCTTGCATCTCGATAATTTTTAAAATCTGTCCTCTTTTTAAAATAGAAGTATGAGAAGGTATAATAACTTTAATGTACACTTAAAAACGAATTCTATTATAGACAAAACTTGTAGGTATAAACAATACTTTCTGGGAATGAGAGTTGAATAGAAAATTAATAAATGTAAGTTAATTTTTTTATAACAATATTCTACATTAAAAATTGTAACTGAATTAATAATTTCAAAGAGTAATAACTGAATAAAAATAGACATGTTTGATAAATAAAGAAAAGAAAATTGGCAAAATTTATATTTTGCATCGTTTCAAGGTAAGTAGTGTAATATACTCAATGTATTTTATTCGCTTTTATTTTAAGTTATGATTTCAATATTTACTCTCATTAGTTATGCAATAATTACTTGTGTAAAATAAATTATATTCTTTTTTAAACAAATTCTTACATAATTATTAGTATTTTTTATTTCCCCCCATTGATTTATGTTAATATTCAGTTCAATAACAATAAATAATACTACCATAGTTATTATAGTTTATTGATAAAAAACTGTGCCTTTTTATTTTGTTTTAGCATTCCATTTGTTTATCAAAACTAGAACTTTAAAGATACATCATTTCAAAATTGAATTATTTAGCAATGCTTATGAAAATATTGACTCATTTTTTCAGATGTTCAGTGCTTGTATATATTTTAAATATTTTAATTTATAATGCCAAATGAGACGACTAAAAAATTCTGAAAAACTAAATTTCCGACACTGTACAATTCCCGAATAATAAAATTGCCGTCAAAAATTTCCGAATTCTGAAATTCGTGAATTATAGAAATTAAAAAAATGTTGTTCTTTAAAAACAAATATTATTTTTTTAATACAAACGCAATGATTAAATATCTGCAGCAGATGAATTTTGCATCAATATTTAAACTATATAAATAATTATTTCTTGAATCTTAAATAACAATAATTGTATAAAAATTGTATAAAGAAATTACTTTGAATTCTGCGCACATTTTGAAACCAAATTGCTCATTTAGAGATATATTCTTTTCCATTATTGCAATTTAAAATTTCTAAACATTATTTTATATAGTTTTGAACATTAAAGAAAATTTTCGGATTGAAGTATTTGTTTATTCCATTTAAAAAAATAAATAATATTCAACAAAACAATTTTTTTGAATCTTTATATTCTGGAATTTTCTGGTTCGGCAATTTTATAATTCGGTAATTTTCTGTCGAAAATTTCTTCTTATGGGATTTTCAAATAGGGTCATGTTATAAACTTCGTGAATTTTATTATTTAATAGTTTTTCAATTCGGAATTTTTATATTTCGGCATTTTGATCATTTTTGGCGATTTATTTTTCGGGATTTTTTTTATATGCTTGAGCTTCATATAATCGTCAATATTTTAATCTATAGTACTGTGCTTTTAATTGAAAAACTTGATTTATTTTATTCAAAGCAAAAATGGTTGGATTATTGATATAAATTGTTGTATTAATAATGCGGAATTTAAAAGCACCGGAACTTTTGATTCAATAGTATTTTTTTTAGTGTATAACTGATTGATCCAAAAAAATACAGATTTAAGTTTAGGTTTAGAATAACATCATTAAAAATATTGTTTTACAATTAATATTCAGAAAAAATTTTGAAATAAATTGCAACGTAATAGAAATCTCTGAATAAGAAATTTTAATTTACTCTCAAGTTTTTAGACATTTTGAATTTATTCTTTAATAATATCTAGAAAAGAAGATCTACAAGCGAAAGTGATAATTCAGGGAACATGAAAAAATTTTATCTGTAAAAGGTGCCCGATAAACATAAAAAATGTCAAATCATTTCACGAATATTTTTTCAAAAAATATATTTATTTCCAATTCCGTATTTATAGTTATTTTTATAAAATCTATCAAATGAAAAGCAATTGAAAATACTAATCTAATTATATTATTATTAAAGTTTTTATAACAATATTGCCATCTTTCATTGTAATTGCTAAACTTTAGAATTTGCTTGTCAAACAGAAAACAAAATAATTGAATTTTTATCCAAATAATTCTATTTTCAGCCAAAAAAGATGAATTTTACATCCATATGATAAATATTGTTGAAAAAAGGAGTTAAGCTTTGAATGAAACCATGAAAATTGTCAACAAGCTAGTTAAATTTTTGAGAAATAATTTGATTTTTCATCAAAATTATAATTCTACAACAGATAAAAATTATCGATTTTATCAAGGAAGTTTACCTTTGAAAAATATAATAGTTGATATGTGAACCTGATAAATATTTCAGTATTAAATAAACAAACGAAAAATATGAAGTTTTAAGAACAGGAGAAATTTCCAACCAAAAATTATTTCTTTGGAACAAAAGTATTTATTTTTCTGGGAAACGATTGCACTTCTTATTTCAAACACGAAATATGAATTTTCAGCTGAAAAACAAAGTTTTTATGAAAATAATTAAAATATCTGTACCAAAAAATCTGATACCTAAGAAAATAGTTTTATTTTCAGCAAAAATATAAGTTTTTGACAACAAAAATCACTTTTAATTAAGCAGCTTTTTAATAGACTAAAAGCTATCAATTCCCAACCCAAAGTGAAATATTTAATTTTTGTAGTTAAAAAAATTAGTTTTTAACCGAAAAAAATAAATTTGCAACTAAATGCTCGGATGTTCAACCAAATAATAAAATCTTTAACCAAAAGAGATGAATTTTATTTTAAAAATACGATGATAGACTTTTCAACTAAAAATAATTAACTTTCATCAAAAAATATTTGGTTTTATTATGCGTTTCGTAATTCAGTTTTCATTAAAACACAAAGCATGAAGAAGGGGAACAAGAAATAGAAATGTTGTAATTTTTTGTATATTTACATAATAATGAATCAGCAGCAAACAATGTAAGATTTTTAATAAAAGAAAGTTTAAATTTTCTACAAAAAAGTAGAATTTTAACCCGAAAAATAATCATTTTATCCACAGATTTCTTAAAACTAAAAGTCAAAACATTGAGAACAGTAATTTGGTGATAGTAACTTTTTTTTGGTTAAAGCTCCTTCGGCTTTAACGAATACATTCGCATCACATATCTCGTGCTTCGCACTCGAATTTGTATGTCAACTTGTATATTATTTCCATAAATGTATATTATTACAATTCATAACATGCATTGATATTAAAATAGACGTAGTTTCATTGTCTTCTTTTTAAAAAATGCGCATTCTTTAAAAAAGTTTGTTATTAAACATTTTACTGCAACCTCTGCCGGTTTTCAAAAATAGAATGTACTCATTTTCAATTTTATTCTTACGATTTAAACGTAGCACAAACGTTCCAAACTTCAGCCTTACCTTTTTTCAACTTCTAAATTAAATTCCTAACTCAGTGACTCACAAAACTTCGATTAAAGAGGGTTTGGGGGCGGGGGAGGGAGGCGGTCAGTTTGAAGCAAAAGTCATAGCTGGTTAGTGTTTTATTCTGAGAAGTTCAACCAACCTTAAATTAATATTAGCTAAAGATGTTCCAATATAATATATATTAATAAACAACAAAATTTTTGCTAAACAAGTTATTTGTTGAAATTTTTTTTTTATGATTTTCCATGACCATAAGTTTTTTCTAGTTATATTGCAAGCCATTTTATGAACAAATGCAGTAATCAGGTATTTCTCGGCAGAAAGATTTGTTTTTTTTATTTACATTTTCTTTTAATACGGAACTTTATATTTACGGCAAAATTCATAATTTTTTTATTAATCTTATGATCTTTTGAACAAATTTAATAAACAAATGCATTATTCGGGCATTCGTCGGTATGAAAAATTCAGTGTTTTAATGCCAGTCTTTTCAGATGGGAACTTGATGGGAATTTAAGAAACATTTATAATAGGTCGATAAATTTGATAATTTCTTTAAACAAACTTGATGAAGACATCCATTAATCATAAATCTGTCTACAGAAAAAAATTATTTTATTCTATGTCAACAGTTTTACTTATGATATCGAAAAAAATGAATTTTCCATCCACAGATGCTCCAATAATACATTTGTTTAATAAATTTGTTTTTAAAAAAATATAAAATTTATCAACCAATTATGAATTTCGCTGAAATTGTCACAAACTTCGCAATTAAAATGACTAAAATCGAAAAAAAAACTAATTTTTTTGTCCCCAGATGCCCAAATAATGCATTTGTTTGTTAAATTTGTTTTTGAAAATCATAAAATGTGTCAACTCATCATAAATGTTGCCGAATTTATTATGAAGTTCCTAATGAAAAGTCTGATATTCAAACAAAAAAGAATATTTTCGTATATAGATGGCCTGATAATGCATTTGTTTATTAAATTTGTTTTTACAAAATCTTAAACTTGATAGAAAAATTATGAATTTTGCTGATATAGTCCTGAAGTTCCCAACTAAAAAGACTGCCAGTGAAAATGCCGAATTTTTCTATCCACAAACGCCCAAATATTGCATTTTTTATTAATTTTTTTAAGAAAATGATATGATTAAACAAGAAATTATGAATTTTGCTAAAAATATCATTAATTTCCGAATTGAAAAAATTTACGTGGAAAAAAACGAATATTTCTGTCGAAGAATGCCTGATTACAGCAATTGTACATTAAAGGGGGAGGGTCGGTAAGGCCGGTTTTTGGCCTAATTTATTTTTGGACCCAAAAATCTGAAAAAATCATGGTAGTATCTTATAAGTATCCCCAGTCGATTGCACGCTAAACGGACTACCCTCCACCCCCCAGCCACCCCTACCCCCCTACAAATATAGGAAACACCACTACCCACCAACTGTATTTTCGAGAGA
>NC_046658.1:151406430-151426848 GCF_010883055.1 Belonocnema kinseyi
GACCTTCAAATGACCTTCAAATGACCTTAAACCTGAAGCGATAGAGTTCAACGGATGCCAGATTCGTAATTAGCGACTCCAAAAACCTGTAACGTATTTTTTGGATTTTTTTACCGTTTTCTCTCGATATGACCTTCCAATGACCTTGAACCTGACGCGATAAAAGTCAAAGGACGCCAGATTTGTATTCGGCGACCTAGAAAACCATAGTTAACACGAGCTAACCTCAGAATACATGTTTAAGAGTGTCAAATCTCTCGAAAATACAGTTGGTGGGTAGTGATGTTTCCTATATTTGTAGGGGGGTTGGGAGTGGCTGGGGGGTAAAGGGTAGTCCGTTTAGCGTGCAATGGACTCGGGATACTTATAAGATACTACCATTATTTTTTCAGATTTTTTGGTCCAAAAATAAATTAGGCCAAAAACCGGCCTTACCGACCCTCCCCCTTTGTTTATAATGTGAACAATTATAATCAGAAGAAAGTTCTTTTACATAATATTGTTTCGATTCCAATTTCTTGTAACATATCTTGAAAAAATGTGTGTTTATGGAATATCGTAGAAAAATTTTTTTCGGCAAATAATTTTGTTGATTACAAATATTTTGGTACATTCTCTAATAGCGATTTCAACCATCATCCTGTTATTGATGAGCACCAAGATCGTCTAATAGAAAAAATATTATTTTTTCGTCATATTTGTTTATTTATAAAAAAAATTAAAACCTAATTCAAAAATCAGGATCGACAACCCTTGTTGCGAGCCATTTTAAATAGTTATTTTCCTTCGCGGTTTCTGACACCCCTTGACTTTTCACCGATGAAACTTCGTGAACTTCTATATATATTCATGAATGATCAAATCTGGGATTTCTGGGACGATACACGTAACCAACTAATTACATGTTTTTAATAAGCTGCAAAGTATATCCTTGGATTTTATTATCTTTGAAACAACAGTTTTTGCTATGGTTAACTGGAACAAAATATATTTGTAATCTTAAATTCAATTAAATTTCTTCCGTATGAATCCTGTCCTCCTGATATTGTCGAATTAGAGCTTCAACCTCTTGGTATGTTAATTGGCACCTGGGCAACTACGGCTATTCATGCGCAACTTTCTTTCATGCATAACAAGAGATCTAAAATTAGAGCAATCTCCGCCTACCCTTCTGCCCTACGCCTGGTTAGAACGGTAAAAGTTCTTTGCTGTTGTAAAAATTAATCTGCATCTTTGAGTTTTCCGTCTTAGTAATTGATAGACTGATTCAGGACGTATCTTTTAGTGCTTCCTACTTTTGCTTGTAGACAATTTCAGTTTTAATTTCTAGGTACCACTACGGTTTTCTATCTTTACGGCGAGACTACTAATATTCTTTTTAAATATGGTAACTTTGCTGGTGCTTAACTGTTTTTGATATTCAAAATTAGAAGCAGAAAATCGAAAAAAATATTTAAGCGATTTGTAGAGTAAAGCTCTTGTTGCATAAAGGTTTAACTATCTATTTAGGAACCTTTGAAATTCTCTGTAATTGCTGAATGCAAAAATGGAAATTTTATTTGTTATTATGTTTTGTGTAATCCATATTTGATTTTTCGATTTTCCAGAAAAATGCAAAAAGTTGCTGTAATGATCTTTTAGGAGTTTCACAATGCAACGTTCTTCTGGAATTAGCCACAAACTACAGCAGCATTAATGAGTTAGAGCACGCCGCGGATTTTCTGCAAAGAGCTCTGACTACATCGTATAAAACAATTACCCTACAAGCAATAGGGCAAATAAAACTCAGTTGCCTTTAGATTGGGACAACCATGAGACGGCTCAGTATGAATACAATAGAAATATAAGGTGATATAAGGAGGAAGATTTGAGGGGCTTCTGTGAGGAATCAAAAGATATTTCGGAAACAGCAAGGCTCCACAAAATCCTAGCGAAGAACCCGGAAGCTTGCCCGGACTTATAAGGCTCGAAAATGGCGAGTATGCGGAAGAAAAAGACGCAACGCTGAACTACCTGATGGAAGTTCATTTCCCGGGTTCTTATTGAATTTAAACCGACCTAGAGGAGTGAGGCAGGGTCCAAGAGTTCGGAAGGGCTGATTGGAGTTTCGCCTCAAAGGTCGTAGACAGCAAAAAGGTAGAATAGGCCGCGAGGTCCTACTTCCCCTTTAAATCACCAGGGACGGATAGAAACTACCCAGGGCTTTTACAAGAAGGCCTGGAATTTATCATTTCTCCTGTCAAGAAGTTATTTAGGGCAAGAATCGCTCTACAACATGTGCCATCGGCATGGAAGGACGGTAGAGGGGCCCTTATTCCTAAACCCAGGAGGGAGGGCTACACTGCTGCAAAAGATTTCAGACCGCTCAGCCTAACGTCTTTTATTCTGAAGACGCTGGAGAGGCTGGTTGGAAGATATATCAAAGATGAGGTACTTTTGGCCTCCCCGCTGCACAGAGGGCAGCATTTTTTTCAAGCAGGCTGCTCGGTAGAGACGGCACTCAATGCTGTTGTGGAAAAATTGGAGCAGAATTTGGAACAAAAGCAGTATGCTGTGAGAACCTTCTTGCATATAGAGGAATCCTTCAGCAATACTCCCCCAGAAGTCATCTGTCGAGAGACTTTGAGGTGTGAAGTACGAAGCCAGCTGGAAAGCTGGATAGCAAGCATGCTACGCCAAAGAAGACTCGGAACCAGATAAGGTGAAGGCCTAGATGAAGGAGAAGCGTCATAAGGGTGCCCGAAGGGGGGTGTCCTGTTGCCCCTCCTGTGGTGCATGGTAGTGGATGGCCTCCTTCGTAGGCTTTATAAAGAAGGGTATTATACTGAGGGATATGCGGATGACTATGTAATCCTTGTTAGGAGGCTCATCTGGAAACGTTGATGAGGCTTACAAGGTCGGCGCTGCGCATCCTAGAGCTCTGGTGCGATAGCTTAGGGCATTCGGTAAATCCAGAAAAGACCAGTATGACAATTTTCACGAGCAATTACAAGATACCGAAAGTTGATGCTCTTGTTTTTTGTGGTGGGAGGCTGACGTTTTCAGCCTTGGTTAAATATCTAAGAGTAGTCCTAGATAGCAAAATGAACTGGATAAAACACCTGGAGACCCAATGCAGGAAATTCGTCATGACTTTCTGGACGTGTAGGACAGGTTTTGCCATCAAAAGTTGGATCCGCACTAAGCACCGTGAATACTAAGAGCGGCTCCAGACTTGCCCACAGGCGAAGTCCATCCTGGGCTGTACATGCAGAATGGAAAATGCCAGGGAAATCCTGGGTTTGCCAAAAAAAGACGTAAGAACAGTGGTTTAGATGCTTACTGGGCATAACCACTTGAACCCCTATATGCACAAAATGGGATATACCCTCTCTACAGAGGTCAGGAGATGTGGCAGGGATGCGAATTGAAAAGAATTGAAAAGTTCGATAAAAGTACATGCAATGTAAATTAAATTTACTAAACCAAAACCATACTTCACATAATTAACTGGTTACAAGTAACTAGGCTTACAAATAGGAAAATTGAAGTCAAATTTGAAAAAAGTTATATTTTTTAGAACTCCCGTATTTTTTACAGAAATTCATTGACTTTCCTTATTGTTACCAAAATGCATGACGGTAACAATTTTAGAAATATTTTAGCGATTCAAAACTTTTATATTTGAAATAATTTAACAATGCTTATTGTAATTGAATTGTCCAAATCCTTTCTAAAAGTTTGTAACATTTTAACTTTAATTGTAAAATTGAAATATTCTTATTGTTCGTAAAATGTCGTCAAAGATAGAATATACTCAAGAAAAACAAGTCTAATCAATACCGCTGGATCCCATATCAAGCAACATCCATATATGGATATGACATTGGCTTCTGGTCGATTTGCTGGAAATTACATCTATTGCCTCGTCTCATGACCATAAGGTGAGAGGCCGCAGGTTGCAACAACATCACAATGATATATCAGCGAAACGATTGTCTGTATAGAGAGAATTGAGCGAATCAAGGACGTTAACCTTTCGTATCCATCTATCAAATGTATTGACATGTTTTTCGCACGGAAGTATAGCTTCGAAGTCACGAACAAGTAATATTTTCGCACCTCCGATAGGCTTGATTGCAAGGACTATCATCTTAACCAAACATTATAGATTTAGTTTCTGGAGGCCTCTTTTAGATTTGGAGACCTTCAGCCTTTTTCTTTTTAGATTACTGTCCAAAAACCTTAGTTCTGGAAAATTTGCTACTTCTCGTGTTGTAATACTATCAGAGCCGTATTATTGTATGTAGATATACGTCCTTTTCGACAATAGTGTACTAATGTGGAATTGGCACGGTCCTTATGCGTGGAGCTGTTGGATGAATCCTGCAACCTCTGCTACCTTTTCTTGTGATTTTGAAAATAAGAAAAACAAAAATTAAAATTATTTCTTGAAAAAAGGATCTTACTCCATCTTCACTTCATTGGGAATCGAACCACAAAACTTCTGATTTCCGGTCAGGTGCTTTTCCAATTAAGCTATTAGAGGGATCAGAATAAGAACTCTTAATTCAAGAACATAACGCCAATGTTTAGCTAGGTGTTAATGGTACAAGTAATTATTTTCAAATTTTTAAATTCATCTGCTATATCATCAGAGATTGTACCTTACCGATAGTAGATCAACCCTCCAAACCATGAAA
Source organism: Belonocnema kinseyi (assembly GCF_010883055.1). Lineage (NCBI taxonomy): Eukaryota > Metazoa > Arthropoda > Insecta > Hymenoptera > Cynipidae > Belonocnema > Belonocnema kinseyi. Next base: position 151,411,113 of record NC_046658.1, read on the forward strand.
GCAGAAGAATCTACACAATATCGATCAAGTTAAGAATCTTCAATAACAGAAAATGCTTAACGTCTTAATACTATAAGACTGGATGGAAAATAATATTTTTAAATTAAAATTAAAATTATTTCTTGAAAAGAAGATCCTACTCCATCTTCACTCCATTGGGAATCGAACCACAAAACTTCTGATTTTCGGTCAGGTGCTTTTCCAATTAAACTATTAGAGGGATCAGAATAAGATCTCTTAATTCAAGAACATAACGCTAATTTTGAGCGAGATATTTTTTCTTTTTCTTCTTTTTTTCAAGAAATAATTTGAATTTGAATTTTAAAATATTATTTTCCATCTAGTCTTATTAAGACTATAAGCATTCTCTGTTATTGAAGATTCTTAACTTGATCGGTATTGTGTAGATTCTTCTGCCTTCATGGTTTGGAGGGTTGATCTACTGTCGGTAAGGTACAATCTCTGATGATATAGCAGATAAATTTAAAAATTTGAAAATAAGACAGACATGCATGAGAGAAGTTAATCATATTTATTCTCAATATATCTCTACGAATCTTTCAATGAGATAATTTGCACTATTAAAACATATTCGACAATAATGAACGTGTAATGATGTTGTCTAAATAAAATTCAATCTCCTCCAATATCTTCTTGTTACTGATTTTTTGGTTTAGTCATTGACTTAGGAGATATAATTTCAGAAACGAGACCGAAGAACGTAACGCGATGACAGGGCAATAAGAAGAAGCAATGCAGCAGTTGTCAGAATTGGTAGATGATTCTGGATATTTTAAAAATTTCTATGACGAAGCCGTAATGGAAAAAGAGACGAGTGCATACTAAGCTGAAATGACACGACTAGCTAAAGTCATGCAGGCATTGGAGCAACGAAGAAGAAACAATACCCGAAAAATGACACCGTCTATTCTGACCAGTAAGTGAAAAGTAAGCATTTCAGCGAGTGGAAAATAATTCAGAACATTTGGTAAATTAAACAAAAATTTGCGTGTCTAGAAAAAACAACTGAATTTACTGAAAAACAGTTATGAATTGGATGAAGCATATGCCAGAGTGCTTATCTGCTTAGAGTTCAAAGGAAATGCACTAACGTGGTTTCATTATAGGCCAGAGCACATTAAGAAGTCAACAGACGAAGTTTAAAGAGAACTTAAAAAAATGTTTAATCAGCGGCCTCATAGACTTGCTGAAAGTAGTTCGAGGATTAAGCTTGGGAGCGAAACAAACTATATAGCGGGTACTTGCATAAAAAAAAAACAATTTGTGCGAATAGAGTACCACTTGCAGAGGAAGAAAGTATTAACTATATTATTGATGATATATTTGATATCACCATGCGCAATTAATTGCACATTCAAATATTTGACTCAATAGAAGATCTCTTATCGGCATTTGCGAAGGTTTCACTTGCGTCGAAGCATTTCCCGAGCGACAACAACAGCAAAAAATCAATTCAAGCCGCATCCAAAGATGATAAAAGTCATAAAAAGGAAAATATCAAGGAAGATGGTGATGTTCAGATCAACAAAGTTCGTTGCTATAATTGTAGCAAATCGGGTCTTTGGTTATAAGAATGTGACAAATTTGCAAGGGAACAAACGTCATATTTCAGGTGCGGCCTCACTGGGCCCACTACTCGAGACTGTCCCCAAAGAAATCGACAACCATACGGTGAGAAAACAGCTACTAAACCAGAGGTTGCCAATGTGGAACTGAAAGGGGAAAACGGTGTGTTCATTAGGATCGCAACGAATGAAATAAAGTTCGAAAAATAAATTAATATTTGAAGATAATTACCCAATGCCTCTTACAGAAGATGTACTTGATCTGTTTAATAATAAAAGACTTTAGTCGATTAGATTTTAAGGATTGTTTTCACCATATTTCTATTTCTAAGGGATTCCAAAAATATATGTACGCCATTCGTTACCCCGTTCGGATAATACGAATTAAATTTCATGTCTTTTGGTATATGATGATGAAGATCTTATGGTCAAATCTGTTGTGTCTTCTCAGGATTTAATTAAACCAGTCCGTTGAGAAATTCTCAGCAGGATTTGGGGTGGGACTCCCTTACGAACGAAAGAATGAATATTCTTTCGTAGTAGAGAGAAACCCGATTTGCCACAAATCCGGTGAAGCAATTGCTTATATAGAATATATAATGGTCGCCAAGTCTACAATGGTACATCATTTAACCGCTTTGAAAAAGGTTTTTAGATTATTGGTATTAGAAAAAATGGAGATCCTTATTGACAAGCGTTTGTTCCTATCCATAGACTTTTTTCAAAAGTTATCGTGTTCACAGAAAACATACCGACATACATACACACAGACATACAGGCATACAGACAAACAGGCACATTAGTAAAAACCTGTTTTTCGCATTCAGGGCGTCTCAAAACGTGGACATTTGACATAAACTGGGGGGTCAAATTTTACTCAAATCTAAACCCTTCTCTGATGAGAATGTAAAAATAGATAAATCTCAGAACTTCGAGAAGGCTTCTAGAACTTGCTTATTCTGAATAAGCAGGGAACATTTAAAACTGCGGCAAGTGTATAGTGTTTACGCCGGCGTCGCAAAAGATCGAGGGGATGATTCGGGCAATTCGAAAGGATCATAGAACTTTTACTGATGTACACATAGATTATACAGATATATTCGATTCGCACCTAAAATCTAAGAAACATATTCTATTGCTCATTCATGCATTTACAAAGTTTTTTTAAAGTTATACCCGACCAAATCAACGATGTCAACGATGGCAAATGGCCAAGTAGAGATCGTAAATAGGACACTTGGTCATATGCTAGGTGAGTTGTGCATACGCAAAATCGGAAAGGCATTGCCTAAAATAATTATTAAAATTAAATATGCGCTAAATAATAATAATATACACAAGTCTACCAGCGAAACAACGAGTCAATTACTATTTGGGATGAGTCAGCGTTGAAGATGAAAAATTACGCAAGGCTCAACAAAATTATACAAATAACGCATATTGTATTTTTTTAAGATTATTCGATCCATTGAAAACCCACACAAAAACAGCCAGATACTTTTGATGACATGTTCACTAATTTCTCTTTGTTTGAACTTTAATATATATGAGATTGAATGATTAAAAATGATTTAGGTTCTTGTTTTCGACATATTAGAATGTTTAATTATTCTGATGATGCTAAGGGCAATAAATCTTAGACGGTGGTCAAAGTTCGAGGCATAAGATCAACAATCTTCATCCTTCCACTCTAGATATTTTATAGAAGATGTAAAACGTGTCATTTGAGAGCCTTAAAGGTTAATATAAATAACAGGCACTTCTCAAGTTACTCTTCGTGAGCTGTTTATGAATCCAGTTCAATACTTCATTTCTCTGTCAGGGAAAATGAAGATCAGTGATGTTAGTCTTCTTCTTGCATTAGCGGGATTCTTAAATTTTGATGGTAAGTGCAATGTGATAATAAATATAAATCTTAATTGATTCAGCAGATATCACTAAAAAATTTTTAAGCATCTCTGCGTCGATTTCCAAACATTTTTCGATTCTGTACGTCAATATAAACTTATGCTACAACTTAGATAATTGTGTAAAATCCAAAATTAACAGGAAAAAATTTTCAATATTACGTTTTTAATTAAAAATTCAACTACTTAGCTGAACATTAAACTGCTTTATTAAAAATTAAGTTTTCTATTAACGCTTAATTATTACATTCTCATCATTTATGATTAAGTCTTTACGATGGCGTCTGTGTATCCTTCTGGCCGTTCGTCCCCCTGTGAACACTATAACTCTCGTGAAAATGAACGGATCAAATCCATATTTGGCACACTTTTTTAGGTTTTAAAAGAAAAGATGAGTTCTTTAACCAGCCATTTTGGAAAAAATCTCAAAAAGTTACAGCATTTTCAACATTTATGGAATCATTTTTTTAGATTTCAAGAATTAAAGTACGGCTATTTGCAGGGCTCAGAAAGCCAAACACTTTATACCAATGACTTTTTTCATTAAAATGAAAAGAACGATATAGAAAAAATTCAAGATAAGAAAATCTTTGATTTTTGAAAGCTCTACAAGTTGATCATAAGAACTTTTTGGATTGTCTTGAATAATCAAAAATTCAAATTTTTACAGTACAAATAATAATTTAAAAACCAAAATTCCATTTTGTGGTCAAACAATGCAAGATATCAAAAAAGATAAATGGCAAAGTTGTGTTGCGAAAAAAGATTTATAAATTTGTTAAGAATCACTTTTTGATAGGATGCGTAGTTTTTTTTATAAGTGAGAAATAACACTGAAATTAAAAATGAAATTCAAAATGAAAAATTTTATTTTAAATTATTTTTGTGTGGTCAAAATTTGAATTTTCTATTTTCCGAGAAAATCCAAAAATTTGTTACGATAGTCTTACAGGGATTTTAAAAAGCAATGTTTTTTTTCTCTTGCCTTTTTTCATATTGTGCGTTATTTTGCTTAAAACTTTTATTTTCGGTTGATTTAAAAAAATTTGAAAATGCTATAACTCTAAGAATTTTATTTTTAACGAAAAAAGTCATTGGGATAAATTGTTTTTCCTTCTTGATACTATAAATATCCAAATTTAAGAAATTTAAATTAGATTAAAATCCAAATTAAAAATCCCATTTATCGTCCAATAATCAAATAGATGATCAATCCTGTTAAAAAGAAAAACAAGAATCCAACGACCAAATTTAGACCACTACGAACAAACAAAACAAAAAAATCGTATTGTAATCTGACAAATTAAAAAAAAATTAATTCTCGGACAAAAATAAAAAGAAGGAAAGAAAAATGAGAAGGCAGCCTCTTTTTATTTTTGTCCGAAAATTAATTTTTATTTTTAAATTTTTCAGATTACAATAGGACTTTTTGGTTTTGTTTATTCGTAGTGGTCCAAATTTGGTCACTTGGTTCTTGTTTGTTTTAACAGAAGTTTGTGTCTATTTGATTATTGGACGTTAAATAGGATTTGTAATTTGGATTTTAATCTAATTTAAATTTCTTCAATTTTGATTTGGCTGACTTGGACTGGAGTTTATTTCTAAAATATTATGTTTTTTAATCAGATAAGAGTTCCACTTGGTTTGTTGATAAGAAATTGCGAGATTTTCCTTTTGACAGTAAATTTTGTAATTGAAAATTTTTAAATATTTTAAATAATTTTAAATTCTGACCACTAAATTTATTTATCAAAGATGCTTCAAACCACGTTAATTTTTCAAGGTAAACAATTTCCAGAATAAGATGTGAATTAGAAGTTTATTTACAACAAGATGAAATTATAAATCTTTTAAAGCATGAAATTCTCCTCGATGAAAGATTTGTAAGCAGTGATGTAAAACATGATAACAAAGTTTCTAATTTGATTTATCAGCAAACTAGTGTTCAGGAGAAAAATTTTAATTTACATAGGCAAAACAAATGTTGGAAATAGTAAAACTTGTTTAATCACATATACAAAAAATGCCTATTTTGGGTCATCAGGATTTTCGAAAGAAGGTGTTACATATGTTAAAGAGCTTTTTTGAAAAAACGGTTTGCATATCAGTAATATTGATCGTAAAATTTTTAAGTTTGCATGAATGCTGATAAAAACAGTATTACTGTTTGTATAGAAAAATCGCATTATATTAAGGATATGGAGAATTGACTTTCTCATCATGATTATTTGAATTATTACATCAAAATCCGCTAATCAAATTAAAAAGAGAAACTTTTAAGGTTCTTGACAATTGGAGAAAGAAAGGACTTATGGGTAAAGATATGAGATGGAGTGATATTAACACTGAAGATACAGTTCTTGCAAGATGTTATGGTTTGAGAAAAATTTACAAAGATGGCTATCTCTTAAGAATAGTCATTTCAACCATTAATATACTCACAAAATTTTTATGACAGAATTTCAATTTAATTCTCAAGGACTCTATCACAGCTTCTGAATATAATGTAAAAAAATATCTGGGTATTTCAAAAAAGTATTTTTCAAAAAACGGTTCCGGATAACCGTGTAATGATTTCTTTGGATGTTATTGCAATATTTCCGAGCAGGATAGTTTTTATTATGGACTCAACTTATTTTAAATTTAATGGATCTGTTTATAGACAAAGGTCTGTTACTCCCATAGATTCAGTCATTTCTCAGATTAAAATAGAAATAGTGATGGAAGATTTGGAGATTTTTGCTTTTGGGAAATTAGATTTGGTTTTGCTATTTTATTTTTGGTTTGTCGACGATACCGTATTATGTGTTTCTTTCACAAAGTTGCAGATGGCCATTGATACTTTTAACAGTTTTCATCCAAAAACTCAATATCCTCATTATACATAACAGAATAATAAAATCAGTTTTTGGTACATAGAAGTAATTAAGGGTTGGAATGGTAATATTATTACCAATTGGTACAGAAAAAGTACATATTCAGGTAGAATTTTAAATTTCCTTTCTGCTCATTCTTTTCAAAACCAAACTGCAGTACTCAAAGACTTACTTGATAGAGCTCTAGGTTTGTCCTATTTTTAATTTCATACAAGAAATTTGAATATTGTTAGGAATATCTTTTGTCCGAATCAGAATTCACAAAAGTTAACTGAGAAACATATTGAAATTAGAGTTCAACAAATCAAAAACAAATAGAGTAATCATTTGCTTGCAGATAATCAGTAAGAGTTAAAGGAATATAGTTCGTTTAATCAAAAGTGATGATCGTTTAAGACGCTGTTATAAGAGTGTTCTTGCCAGACATACTAGGCAGTCTGATAAGTCCCAGAAAAATGAAACACGGAGACGTTTTTTTGGCCAAAGTCGGTTTTATTTTTCAACATACCCTCCTTTTAGGTCGATACAGCGAGTCCAACGATTTTCTAACTTTTTGATACCGTCCGAAAAGTACTCGATCGGAAGGTCTCCAAAATACGCCTCAGTTTCAGCTATGAGCTCCTCATTTGAGTAAAAACGCTTACCGGTGAGCCATCTCTTCAGGTAAGGGAACAAGTAATAGTCGCTGGGGGCCACGTCTGGTGAATACGGTGGCTGAGGAACCAATTCGAAGCCGATTTCATGCAATTTTGCTTGTGTAACTAAGCATGCATGAACATGCGCATTGTCGTGATGATAAAGCGGTTTTTTCTTCTTCAAATGGGGTCGTTTTTTGGCGATTGCGATTTTCAATCGGTCCAATAATGATGAATAGTATGCTCCGGTTTTGGTTTTACCTTTTTCAAGATAGCGCACGAATATTATGCCATGTGCATCCCAAAATACGGAGGCCATAACCCTTCCGACACATTGTTGCATTTTTGGACGCTTCGGAGCACTTTGGCCCGGTGGAACCCACTGTTTTGCCTGTTGCGTTGACTCAGGAGGGTAGTAGTGGATCTAGGTTTCATCCATGGTTATGAATCGGCGCAAAAACTCTGTCGGCTTACGCGAAAATAATGCCAAATTCTGCTGGGAAGTTGTCACACGAATTCGTTTTTGGTCCACTGTGAGCAAACGCGGCACCCATCGCGCGCAGAGCTTCTTCAAGCCCAAAACTGAATGCACGATATTGCTACTATTGCTACGGCCACAATGAAACTCGGTAAACCACTTATGAATCATTCCAATCGACGGTGCAGAGTCCGGGTAATACTTATCCAGCTTGGTCTTGGACTCGGATATCGTTTTCTTGCGAAGATAGTAGTGTTTGATCAAAACTCGAAACTCAGATTTTTCCATATTAAAAAAAACTCGGAGGTTAGTCGCTGCTCAGTGCTGTAACTTGTAAATGCGTAAACGTAAATGGCTGAAGTTTTGACAGGCGTCATTTGAAGGATCAAGCTCGACGAAAATGGTTCACATTAGTGAATACCAATGCCATCTATTAGAATTTTCAGGTACTTGTCAGACTGCCTAGTAGAAAGGAATTTGTTGATGATTATCAAGAGTTTGACTAGGATAACGTTCAAATTTTGCATAGTGAAAGTAATGAGAGAAAGAGGGAATTAATGGAAATGTTTTTATATGAAAAAACAGAACAAGTTATTTATTAATATAAAAATTGACTGAATTAAGTTAAACAAAAGTTATGCTAATATGATTAATTATATTTACCGAGGCTCTTTTATGAATTTTGTTTTTCTTTTACTTTCTCTATTTCTAAGTAATTGTAACAGGTACTTATATTGTGTTTACAACAGATTGCCCTACAGACATACAGATAGACAGACGCCACCGTAAAAACTTCATTTTCGGAATCAGGGGGTTTCGAAACGTGTAGATTCGTTGAAAAACTGTGGTGTCAAATTTCGGACAATTATAATACTTTCTCAATCATAAATTATAAGAATTTAAAAATGATTTAACAAAAATTGTGTGCTTGTTTTTTTTGGAATAACGACAAAAGGAAAGAAAAAAATTTATATAAGAAAACCGCGAAGATATACTGACATTTGCGTAATGTTTTAAGTTATTTTGCACACGGAAAAAAATATCCATTAAGGAGAACAGTTCTACACAATCATAACCGATTTTTCGCCACAAAAAATTAATCTTCTGTATTTTTATATTATTATTATTATACTCTAATATTTGTTGACATTTTTAAGGACACAATTATTTTCTATTACACAATCACTACACAATTTATAGTCGCACGCTTTGAAAGTTTTTATTTGTCGCGGAGGTTCGAACCTTATAAGTTTCGCGTTCCTAACGCCCAAAGCCTTTCGGCTAGTCTAGCTTGAAGTATGCAAAAAAAATCTGAAATATAACCTACAGCTGTGCAAGTTCATCTGCAAATTTTTGTGACCTATTCTGTAAAAATTATTGCTACGCTTATAATAATAATATATGTGCTAAGATCCAAAAATATTTTAAGATATTTGAAAAGATTAACAAAAATTCAATATATATTTTCAGAAATTTAATATATTTTAAGAGATTTACACATATTTCCGAAGAGTTCAAAAGCTTTAACAGACTATAAAGAATTCAAGAACATTATTTATATTATAGAATTACTGTAAAATATTAAAACTCATTTAAATTATACCGAAATTCCTTTAAAATTCTTTAAAATTACTTAAAATCCCGTAAATTTATTAAAAATATTTTGAATTCTTTTAAATAATTGAAAAACTTTGGAATTCGATTATAAACTTAAAAAATTTTTAAATCAAATAACTCCCGTTAAATCCCTTGAAGCTCCTAAGAATCTTTTTAAGTACATAAAAATATTTTTAAATTACATGAAAATCCTTAAACTCTTGTGAATTTTCGAAAAATTTTTAAAAATTTTAAACTATATTAAGTCGATTGAAATGCCAGAAAAATCCTCAAAACGACTAAAAATCTCTTGAACTCATACAAAGTATTTTAAAGTCTTGAAAATGTCTTGAGAATTCTTGTACTTTTTGAAATTCTTCTAAAACCTTTTAAAATTCTTTAAAATTACTTGAAATATTTTGAAATATCAAAAATATCTAAGATTAGAAAGAATATCCGGAAAACCAAGAATATTAAAAGAATACATGTATGGATTTGCTTTGATTAAAAAAAAAGTTTTAATATCACAATTTTTGATGAATGTAAATTTTGTCAGTTTAAAATAAAATTTGAATTATTTAAGTTTAAAGTTCTGGTTTAGATTTTTTTTCATTCTTAACATTTCTCATTTAAAATTATTATTTAGTTTGAAAGTTTGTTTAGTATAATTAAATTCATTCTCTTATTTTATAATAATTTTCCTAATTAGCTTGAAGGTCAAATTATAATTTTGTTCTGCAATAACAATTTTTAATTCTAGAATTTCTGAATCTTTAACTTTGAATGATTCAATTTAGTTTTCAATATAAAATTGGCAAATCTTGATCGCTTTGAATTTATAATTGTTCAAACTCAAAAGTTTGCAATTTTTAATTATTTAATTTTGAATGCTTTTAAGTATAAATAATTTATGATGATCTAATTATAAAATATTGAATTTTTATGGTTTTGACATTGCCCTATTTTCGAAATATTTAGACTGAAATCATTCAATTTCGTGATTCTTCAATTCAAAAGAAAATTGCGTGAAAGGAATATCTATTTCTTCAGAATCTGTGGTAACTAATTTAAAGTTATTTTTTGTGGTGCAGAAAAAACTCAATACAAAGGATTTGTATTTTTCTTACCTTTTTCTTTTGACGTTTCTTCTCGTGCGCTTGGTACATCGGGGGGGGGGGGCGGTCTGGGTTCTTCATAACTATCGTTAAAATCTTAGCGCTGGCTTGCATTTTTCTTTTGCTTGCAGCCCCCAGATTAGGGCAAAAATCTTTCCTCTTGAACCCATTTCGATGTTATCACTTTAATATTTATTATTTAAAAACAATTTGATTGTTGCTTTCACGAACTGCGATGATGAAATTTTACAGAAAACAAAAAAGTATCTGTCACGAAGGCGCAGGCGTCGAGACAACGACGGCACATATTTTGTGCGTTAAACAAACGTAGCATTCAATCTTTGTGCACAAAATTTTGGAATTTCATTTATCCCACAATGGGACAGAAGTGCTCATAAAATAAAAAACAGACGTCCCAAACAGAGGGACTGCTGTGCAATACGTGTAAATGGCACAGACGTCCAATTTTCTTTCCGTGCGCTGTGAATAGAGTTAATAAGAATTATTTTTTTATACAAAATTAGGTGCTGCCGCCCAACTTGTCAAGCTTAAAATATGGCAGCGCAATAATGCTACTAAGCTTACTATTCGTCTCAACCGGGTGGATCATAGACCATCTTGGGTCGCAACTTCACCACAGGGGATTTTTCAACTGTATAGAGTTCTTACTGGTATAGCTGCCGACGGTTTATACGAGGGTTCATTCCAACCGACAGGGGAAATTAAAAGTCAAGCTAAAAATCTATCAATGTCAGTTAAGGTAGATATAGGAAGATTGCGTTATGGAAACTGTGAGGGTTTCAGCATTTACAATGAGGCAGTACGTTTAACTGCATCAGCTAGAGGTTATATTTTTATAACAATACCGGAAACTCCACATGTCCTTTATGCAGAGTTGAAACTAAATTTAATAAATTTTTTTCTGTAGAATCAGCTAGAGAGATGGTTCAAATGAACCTTGAAACTCTTTAAATGTCCTGATCCTATCATTTACAATTCCTATTCTGTAATTTCGTACATTTATTCCAAATTTATTTTAATAATTATGTATATCAAATTGAATAAATATCATTATTTGTGTCATATGGCAAAGTCTTATCAATTCTCTTACATTTTTACAATGTTTGGTGGAGAATATTTCGTGGGAATAGGATATGATGACATATTTCCAAATCTTTGTGTAGTCACACTGTCCATTGCTACTTTATAATTGGTTTACATAACTTATGACAAATAATTGTCTGTGATGAAATTGCCGCTGTTTCAGGTTAGAAGTCTGATAAAAAGTGTAACATATTTTTCACTTAAGTCACTATAGAGGTCCAAAAAATAGGCTGACTTTAGCTTCATACTGTATTATTATGCTTACAATAAACAATACAAGGCTTAAGAATTTATTTGAAGAAAATCTTTTGCGCATTTCCGTTAGCGAATCATCTTATTACATCTTTGAAATATAATGAGTGTAGGCTATCTCTCCGAATTTTTAGTAAGGTGATTGCTTACAGTCTTTTATGAGTCATAGTTGAACGACATTCCGACTTGAATTTAGATATCCTTGAGAATTAACTTTGAACCAATTATATAGTCTAATTTTCTTGATGGACTGTATTGATCTAGTTTGAAATAAAATTTCCAAAACAGTAGAATGGAAACAGAGGGCATCAGAAAAATATTATGAAGTCTGCGACGAATACATATGAATTTTGATCAATTATAGACTGGAAAAGGGCAGTTTAAATGAACATTGATGTATTCTAAGTTTGTAAAACCTTTGCAAGATTTGCGGCTGATGGATTTGCGGCGGGGTGGTCTTGCAAAATATAAGGTTATCTTCATCAGGTCGGAGTTCTTTATAGTCCTTAAAGAAGGACTAAACCTTGCTGATCTCCGGCACCTTCGAGAATCCGACGACCGTTCTGGGTCGTCCGGGCTCCAAGAATCCAAATCTACGAATCGGTTCGTCAAAGTTTTATCTCTACAGACAGGGATCCAGGCCGAAGGGGAGAGGCTAGATTCAAGTTGTTGCTCTTGCCGAATCCTCAATCAAAGCCCTTGTGGCTGAGATGGGAATTCTTATTACGCAGATTAATTTGCAACACAGAAAAGGTGCCTTGATGATTCTAGCGAAACGCATGTCAGTGGTGCATACAGGACTTGATCTAATCCAAGAACCCTGGTTATTGAGGTAAATGATTAATAACTTCTCGTGGTGTGGCACCATGGTTCAGCAGCGAAAGAATGGATTTGGTTATCGTATTGGCTCATTTCCTTGGTGATACTGAGAGACCCCAACTTCTAGAGAAGTGCAGATTCTTATTCAGCACAGCCAGAAGAACAGGATCCATCTGCTCTTTGGCTTTGATGCAAATTCTCATCATACGGCGTGAGGGACCAAAACCATCAATTACCAGGGGAAAGATTTAATCGAGTACCTAGCGGGCACTGATCTAGAGATTCTAAATCGGGGTGATACTCCCATATTAAAGATGAAAAAAAGGAGTAAGTTTCTCGATTTGACTCTAAGCTCGGATAAACTAAGGAGCAACGGGTTTCCGGTGTGAAGAAACTCTCGGATCACAAGTATATCTTGTTTTGCCTAACCCTAGAAAAACCGGAAATTTCAAAGATCTTAGCGCCCAAAAATACATATTGGGATTCAAGTAAAGACAAGAGCATTTGAAAATAGGGCAAATAGGACTCAATTGCTTTAAGGCTAGGACATTTATAAGACGGCCTATTATCAACTAAATACTATTATAATAATGTATAAACAGGAAATTTGAAGAAGATGGAAAAGCAACACTTCACAACCTGATGGAATATCAATTTCCTGATTTTCAGCAAATCCTAATCAAACAAGAGAACAGGGGCCAAGAGATGAAGAAGGTGAATCGTAGTTTCGCCCCCATTTTGACTGACAACAAAAAAGCAAAACAGGTCGTAGGTTCCATCTGTTCCTTCAAATTATCAGGGGCGATTGGCATCTACCCAGCGATTTTATCAGCAAGCAGAAAATTGCTTTAATTTTTTAATTGTATAAAATAAGAAAAAAAGCTATTGAAGAATGATTTGTGCTTTTATAATATTAGAAATGAAAATATAATATAGCATACGAGTTTGAAAAAGAAGTTTTGAAAATATTTTTCTCGTTTCTTTTACAGGCATTTAACATTAGTTTACTATTTTTATGGGATTTAAGAAATAGATTAGCAAAATCTTCACGTTCTAACAAATTTCACCTTATTTTTCATTTAAACAGAACCATCTCGATCAAAAATGGTACCATATACGAAAATCCTTTTTCAAAGAAAAATTTCTGTTAAATATAAATGATTTATCCTGTTTTATCAGTATTTCGAAAAAAAGAGAATCTGACGTTTTTTCTCTTTTCTTTTATAAAATTAACATTCTGCCTTTGACTTAAGCTTATTAAACAAGAAATTTTATCTTTTGTCATATTACGCGAAAAAGCGTGGCATGCTAAGATTTACATAATAAATACATAATAAATCATAATTACGAGACAGTATAAAACATTGTCCTAATATTTATCTTATCAGGCATTTTGTGAAAATGTAGTAAATACATAGCAGCATACGCTTTTTTCAATCATAAAACGTAAATATACATCAAATCATTTTACAATTAACAAGTCAACAACGTTTTGGACAACATGGGTTATTTATTTTACATCCTTGAGAGGTTAAGAACCTTTGAAAAATGTACGCATGTGTACCGAAACCTCAGGAAGTTTCAAAAGGAGTTTTTTCTTATAAATAAATATCTGAGTTTCGAAGAACATGTTTTTTTGACTTATATTTATTTTTTCGATTTACGATTGGGCCGTAAGACATAAATAATTTGAAATCTACGATTTGAAATAAAAAAACAGTTAAATTTTGGATAAAATGGTATAGCTTTTAACAAAATGATTAATTTTTTTGCAAATCATTAAATTTTCAAGAAAAATTATCAATCTTCCAAAAAGGAAAATATCTTTTTTTTTTTAAAGTTCAACTTTTAACCAAACATAAAAATTTTTAACAAGAAAAGATAAATTTCAAATTAAAAATATAATAGTTGATAACTCATCCAAGTAAAGAATTCAATTCAGAATTTGAAAAATTGAATTCGACCAAAAAGATAAATTCTCAATGAAAAATATGTCTTTTGCATGCAACCGAAAAAGATGTATTACAAAAAATAGATGATTCCTCAATCAAAAGTGATTAATTTTTAACAAATACTTGAACTATAAATTGAAAAATATCATATTTGCAACAAGAGAGATACATTTTTTAACTGAAAAGATACATTTTTGACAAAAAAGTTTATTTTTCAACCAGGAAAGGTTTTTGAATCCAGTGAAATAAATTTAACCGAATTGTGGAATGGATAAACTGAAAGAAAAAGTTTTGAAGAAAACGGAAGAATTTTGAACTCGAAAATATTAATTTCCAACGGCAATATTGATTTTTAATAAAATAGGTAAATTCCTAACCAAATAGGGACATTTTCTACCAAATTCTTTGGCATTCAAGCCAAAATACAAATCTTCTTGAAATTAGTTGAATTCTGAACCGTAAAATATGGAGTTTCAAGACAACGTGGAATTTTCAACGAAAAATTATATCTTTAAAAAAAAATGTCTTATTTTTCTGCATAACGTCTGAACTTTTAACTTCAACGGTGAATAATGCGTTTTAAACTAAAAAATGGAGTATTTCATAAAAATATGAATATGTTTAACCAAAAATACAAGAAATAATTTTTAATTAAACAGTTCAAAATAAACTTAAGAGCGATCAGTTTTCAATCCAATATAAAATATATAATTTTTTTATTTAAAAAAAATTGTAACCGCAAAAAAATTTTCAGTTTCAAAAGTAACCTTTAAAAAAACGGAATTTGTACCAAAATACTTAAATCTTCAACCAAATAGTAAAATTCTTATGAGATTAATTTTATACTTTTCCTTCCTCGGCTTAATAATTTAGTTTGCATTAAATTTTATTAAATGCAAACTTATTAAATACATTTGATAGTTTAACTAAACAAAGATTTAGTTTCTAAATTAAGGGCATTAGAATTTAACAAAAAAGATCAATTCATGACGAAAAATTTAATAGTTGATAATACAACAAAACATGAGGTTTTAATTGTAACAAATTTTTTGAATTTTGCAGAAAATAGCCGGATTTTTTTCTAAAAATTAGTTTTCAAACTAAATCGTTGAATTTCTTACAAAATTGATTATTTTTCAAGCCATTAAAGTGTGATGATAAGGATAATGTTAAATTTTCTCATTTGAAAACTGATACAGTGAGTTACGAAATTAATTATCTTCTTTAACGATCAAACCGAGTAAAGGATAGGTGTTACATATTTAAATTAAATCTTGAAACCTCAGCTATTGTGTGTCTCTATATTTCACAGTGCAAACACTAGTGTGTTGATACTAGATATAATTGACACGTGGGGCTAAGATTTTGCTGTAATAAATGGTAGTTTCACTAATTTCCTCATGTGACATTACAAAC
>NC_046658.1:151426948-151443136 GCF_010883055.1 Belonocnema kinseyi
GCTTAATGAATCAAATTTAATGAACAGGTTAATTAACAACGTCTTCATCTGAACCAATATAATATATTTATGAAATATAGTTTTGAAAAAATTATTTAAGTTCAATCAAGGCACAAAAAACAATGTGAATTTTTTTGTGTAGGTAATTTACCATGTATAAAAATATGTAATATCCTGCGTGGAAAAGGTTTAGTGAGAGAACTATGGCTGAAAAATTACGTAAGGGCGGGGTGAGCATGATTTAACTGCTAGGTAAGCGTGGGGTAACCCTGTGGTAAGGTTGGCTCAAGATTGACTCAATGTTCACCCATGGTTGTCTCATAGTCATCCAATGGTTATGAGATTTGGTTGAAATTTAACTTTGGCAAAACTGTCGAAGATGGACATAACCTACTAAATTTTTCTCACTTTTTAGAAAGGGTTGGTGGATAAATATTTTCCTTTATTGGACTTTGCGAGATTTTTTCAGAACCCGCGTGAAAGAATTTTGCGTGGCTCAAGCATGGCAAGCCACTTGAAATATCTGGCTGAAGCATGGGTTACGTGTGAACGATAGCATGGCGCAAGCCTTGACCTTGTCCGTCTCCTATGCATAGGACGCGCTAAAGACAAATTAATACTTTTAAGAAAATGTAAGAGTCGGATAAATCTGCCCTGCGTTGAAAATGGAAATCTTTGAAATGTTCTTGTAGAATACGTGCTAAGCTACCTGGTGCGCGATCAGGTTCACACTGAACGTTGGCTTACTATTGGAAGTTATGTTGGTTGTTGGAACAATTGAAAATTTGAAAATCTTCTTGTAGAATGCGTGCTACGCTACCTGGTACGTATTTAGGTCCATACTGAACTTCGGCTTTCTATTGGATGTCGTTTTGGTAAATGAAAAAATTTAAATGTTGAAAGTGTTCTTGTAGAATACCTGCTAAGCTATCTGGTGCGCGATCAGGTTCACACTGAACGTTGGCTTACTATTGGAAGTTATGTTGGTTGTTGGAACAATTGAAAATTTTAAAATCTTTTTGTAGAATGCGTGCTACGCTACCTGGTACGTATTTAGGTCCATACTGAACTTCGGCTTTCTACTGGATGTCGTTTTGGTAAATGAAAAAATTTAAATGTTGAAAGTGTTCTTGTAGAATACCTGCTAAGCTATCTGGTGCGCGATCAGGTTCACACTGAACGTTGGCTTACTATTGGAAGTTATGTTGGTTGTTGGAACAATTGAAAATTTTTAAATCTTTTTGTAGAATGCGTGCTACGCTACCTGGTACGTGTTTAGGTCCATACTGAACTTCGGCTTTCTATTGGATGTCGTTTTGGTAAATGAAAAAATTTAAATGTTGAAAGTGTTCTTGTATAATACCTGCTAAGCTATCTGGTGCGTGATCAGGTTCACACTAAACGCCAGATCACTATTGGAAGTTATTTTGGTTGTTGGAAAAATTTAAATTTTAAAGAAGTTCTTGTAGAATACGTGCTACACTGCCTGCTGCGCGACCGGCTGCATCCGGGTATTCAATCCATCCTTTTGAATTGCTCTAATTATTCGCAAAATTTAAATGTTTAAAAACTTCTCGTACCATACGTATTAAAGTACCTAGTACTGGATGTGGTGTACCCGGATCGTCGACTTACAATTTTTATTTATTTTGGCAGTTCGAACAATTCAAATTCCCGATGCACCCGAGTCGTCGACCCATCATTTGAAGTTGTTTTCATTATTAAAAAAATTTTAATTTTTATGAAGTTATCGTATAATACGTAATAAAGTACCTAGTTCTCGTTCGAGTTTACTTGAATCATCGACTTATCCTTGGTAGTTATTTTGGCAGTTGGCACCATTTTAATTCTTAAAATTTTTTTTGTAGAATACGTGTTAAACTACTTGGTTCGCTACCCGGTGAATCTGGGTCGTCGACTCACCATTTAAAATTGTTTTCGTTATCACGAAATTTAAATTTTCAAAAAGTTCTTGCAGAATACGTCCTCAGCTACCTAGTGCATGACCCGCTTCACTTGGATCGTCGACTTACTATTTTTAGTTATTTCAGCAGTTGGCACAATGTAAATTCCTAAAAAGTTCTTGTAGAATACGTGCGAGAAATCCTATTGCGCGACCCTGTGCACCCGAGTGGTCCACTCACCATTTGGAATTGTTTTCATTAATCACAAAATTGAAATTTTCAAAAAGTTCTCGTAGAATACGTATTAAACTACCTGGTGCATAGGAGACGGACCAAAAACAAGGCTCACGCCATGCTACCATTCACGTTTACCCCACGCTTATGCCATTATTGAGCCATGGTTCACCAATTGAAACTTTTCCACGCGGGATATTTTTATTGTGAAATAAAGAGACAGACTGTAGTTTACGTGTGGAAATCTCATTCAACTACCAACTTTTTTTTGTTTCTTATGAAACTGAAAAAGAGAAATAATTTCGTAACTTATTATATTCATTACCAGAAGACGAAATTGCAAATTATCCTGAACATTACAATTTAATTGCATATGATAATAATCTTTGTATTAACGAATCATATTTTCTTCTATAGCAATTTGCAAATTATCCCAAAAAGAAAGATGCTATCTGCCACAAGCAACATCCGCTCTCAAAAGCACAAAACAAATTTCCTGATTTATTTACTTCCCTACACCATTATAAATACCGATAACATCCTCCGATAGTTTTTGCTGTAATTTTCCATCATGTGCAAGAAAATAAATTTCGCGAAATTAATTTACGGCTCTTCTTCTCGATTTTATCACGCTTTGGCGCGATAACTAAGATCTCGCAACCCTTGCCTTTAAAGCATTGGTCTCGAAGTTTCAGGTATCCTAGGCATCCTAGGTATTATTCAATATAATTTTATCTTGTTTCAAAGCAATCGCAAATATATTGTTCTTTTGATTTAAAGAAACAATATTTAACTGCGCATATACAAGCCTTAGAGCTTAAGCCTATTAAAATCCTTTCATTAGCAAAATTATTCCTCAAAATAAAAGCATCTACTATTCCACGGACATTAACTACTCGACGTTTTTATTTTAGCCCATAACTTATACGACTTATATAAATAAAATATTTTCTCTCGGAAAATCTCTACGAATGTTTTAATAAGAGAATTATCACTATCTAAACATATTCTATGATAATGTACGTTTCTCCTAAAACTAACAAAATTTTGTGAAACAATCAAAACATGTTTCTAAACGATTGATAAAAATATTTTTGGATTATTAAATCCAAGTTTAGGTTCTTATTTTTTGACATGTTAGAATGTTTCATTATTCTGAAGGCATTTAGAAGTCCTCAAAGTTGGTATAATGACAAGGCATTTCCTAACTTACGCTTCACAAGAAATTAATAAATGATCCGTTAAATTGTTCATTTCTCTCTCAAGAAAAATGAAGGTCAGTGCGCTTAGTCTTCTTTTCGCATTAGCGGTATTCTTGAATTTGGTGGTAAGTCCACCTTGATACTAAAATTAATATTTATTAAAAAATAGACAATTAGGCACTATTATGAAATAAAACATTCAAAATTGTAACAAAAATCTAAACGGATAGCACAAAAGGCACTTAAAATTTCAAAGGTTTGAAAACACGCTGATTTGAAAATAGCAGAAAAAGTCGAATCTTCAAAACGCATTCCGTGTACAATTTTGGTTTTAAATTTAAACGTCAAAAACTTTTTAAATCTTGACGGGCTTCGCAGATATCACTAAAAATGTTGAAGCATGTTTGCGTCGATAATCAAACACCTTTCCGACCTCGTGCCTCAATTTCAACTCATTTTAAGAACCCCGAGAATTGCGAGAAAAAAAACTAAAATTTACATAACGCAATACTAAATATCGTTAAAAATTTGAATATTTGGTAGAAATTTAGCTTCTTTCTGGTTGAAAATTAATATTTGTCAGGTAAATTTAGCTATTTCAATTTTGGTTGAAAATTAATATTTTATATTAGCTCCTTAAAAACGTGGGACAGGCAGTATGCGGTCTTTGTCGGAGCGACGTAAAAATTTGTGTCGGTTGTATTGGGGTCCTAAAAAGAACCGAGTTTGGATGAAAAGAGGTCTTTAAAGACCTCACTGGCGACCACAATGGTTCAGTTCATCCTTGGGAAGAAAAATCATTACGAAAAAATTTGGGAGCAGATTCCTCCTGGATCGATGAAGTTTAGGCTGCAATGTCATGGAAAGTTTTTACGTCGACCTCCATCGGCTCACGGGGATGAAAAGGTGACGTATTGTGATGAGTCTCTTTCTGGAGTCGCGCAGTAGATAGGAAGTACTAGGTGGGTCGGGGTCCTGGGAGTTGACGTACGGGAGACAGCGAGGTTCGATGACTTCGCAGTAGGTCGCATGCCAGATGATGAAATGCTTGAAAGGGCGGAAGGATCGACACATACATTCTCGGGGTTTTTAAAACTTGAGCATTCATCAGCCTAGTTGGCAACTAACCCAAAGGAATATTGCAGGCTCCCCTTACACGAAGGGCAAGTGATAAAAGTCCATGTATTTTCCTCAAAGTTTGTTTTTCTTGGTTAAAAATTAATACTTCTGCGTGAAAATTCATCTTTTCAAATTAAACTTAGTTTCTTCAATTGAAAATGTAACTCCTTGTGGCAATTTCTTTCTTCTTAAATTATTTTTTTCATTAAAAATTTATCTGTTCAAGTTTTTGTATAAAATGTATCTACCATTGTTGGATTTTCTTTAAAATTGATCTTTTTGTGGTAATCTTGTCACCTCCGACACTCGTGGCCGCTCGTAATTGTATACCTACAACATCATCGCAGGAGGTTTCAAGTATCGTATTAAATTAGTTAAATTAAATTATAACATTGTAATCTCATCAGCTACTTGACTAAGTCCGTGGCTATGATGTATAACCGGGTTCACTCGAGAAAAAGTTTAATAAAAACACAAATAATAATAATAATAATAATAACAATAATAATAATATTTGGCATCGTTGGCTCAGTTTGTTAGACTCTCGGACTTTACTACAGAGGTCCGCGGTTCGATCACTTGAGCTTTCCTCTCATAACTTTGACGGCTATGTTGGCGGTAGCACTGATACTGACAGGCTTTCCCATGCGAGATAGGCTGATAACAAAGAGGAGAGGGACTAATAAGAACACCAAAGCTCAATAATGGAGATTATATTAAAGATATTGAAACGCTTATCGTTTCACAAAGAATATCGGGGCGCCCCTGAAGCCACAGTTGGTGGCCACAGCATGCGGGACGGTGGCGATGGTAAGCTCCACGATGGCCAGGTAGATCTCACTAATCAAACAGTTGTCCAGCAATAACATCTGGGATAAACGGTAAGCAGTGGAACATCAGCTGTACCTGCTGAGGATACTTTGGATAGCGTTAGCTATTTTGCAGCGAAACACCTCGATAGAAATACCATGGGGGATCGTCAAGTGGCATACCACAATGAAAGAGGAATTGGCGCGTCCTCATAACGAAAGTGCGAAGTTTGAAACGCAAATGGAAAAAGGATACAATTTAAGAATAAAATTTGCTGTAAAGTATCATAATAGACAGAAGGTCGCACTAAGAGATCTTATCGCTGATGTGAAGGTCATCAGAATTAATCTACACATCACAGAATAGCGAACAATCGATATTAAACAACAGGTTGATTTGGCGTGGAAAATTGACGGTAATGAACATCCGTTAGTGGAAGCCGCGTCATACAGACAAGCAGGGTCAATTGATGTTCTTCTTCAACCCATTAATGATCGAACACCACCACACGATCCAGAGTTGGATGGCTTTATACGAACAAAGGCAGAAGCAGATGTTCAGCAACCAAAAAAGCGACGAAAATGGACATACTATGTAAACAGGGATGTTATGCGCCTTTAGTTTTCGGCAGAGAAACGTAGGCAAAGTGCTAGGAGAGAACATCATAGACTCTTCTTACTAAAATACCCAGGGATAGCCAAAAAATAAATTAGCACAATCTGACAGATCAAAAACGCTCAATATTTGTAAACAGATTGCGTTCATCTGTTAAAATAGCTGATATCAAAATGGTAGTGGAACAGCAGCTTCCTATTGATGAACTCCTTTTGGAAGATGTGGAAAACGAAGACTTAATTTATGCGAAAGGCATGGTTGCTAGGGATAATGAACCGCATGTACTTAATTTATTATTATGCTTATAATGAACAATATGAATAGTAACAATTTATTTTAAGATCTTCTTTCGCAATATTCGTTAGCGAATTATTCTATAACATCTTGCTCTACCTAGAGCTGAGAAAAGATCTTCAAAGGAAATTTTTTGCGTCAACGTATATTATTTAAAGAGAAATATACTTAAGCGAAAAGGTAAAAATAAATTGGAGAAAACTATATTACATTCATAGTAATACTATTATTATACTGCAAATCCTGGATACTATTCTATATAATTCTCTCTTATTTCTGTACAATGTAAAATAGTTCGTTATGGCGAAACTTATTAGCTGCTTATATTATTTTTGACGATTGAAATCCTTTCACGAGATAAATTATTCCTCTAAACAAAACCGTCTAGTATTCCACGGAAACTCTCAACATCTTCAAATCTTTCAATGAAAGAATTTTCACTGCAAAAACATATTTGACAATAATGTACGTTTATTTCAATAAAAAAATGGTGTAAAAAATCGAAAATGTTTAATGTCAATTTAATACATAAGAGATTGAATGATAAAAGAATGATTTAGATTATTGTCTTTTGACATGTTATAATGTTTAATTATTCTGAAAGCACTCAGGGTAGTAAATCTAACACATTGGTCAAACTTCGAGACATAAGATTAACAATCATAATTCTTCCACTATAGATATTTTACATAATAAATGAAACGTGCCATTTAGAAGTGGTAAAATTTAGTATAAATAGCGCGCATTTAACAAGTTACTCTTCACAAGCAAATTTTGAATCCTATAAATCCCTCATTTCTCTGCCAGGAAAAATGAAGGTTAGTGCTGTTAGTCTTCTTATCGCATTGGCTGGATTCTTGTATTTTGATGGTAAGTACAATGTGATATTAAAATTAATATTCATAAAAAAATATGAAATTAGACACAATTTTAGAAACGAAATCGAATCTATAAGACGTATTCCGCGAAATTTGTTTTCTTATAATTTTAACGTAAAAAACTTTCAAAAACTTCACGGATTTTACAGATGTCACTGAAAATGTTCAAGTATATATATACGTCGATTGCGAAACATTTTTGCGATTTTGCACCTCAACTTCAACTTGTGTTACAACTCCGGAGATTTGTAAAAAATCCAAGATTTATGGGACGAAATTCCTAATATTTTATCGGTAATTTACGTTGATTCTTAAATTTACTGACGTCTACCCTTTCGTTTGCTTTCTTCAAAAAGTAGCTAAGAATTCGTTTTCTTTTTAAAACAAAATAATTCATAATAGAACATGTAAAACTTAATGTGTCAACCAAAATAGATTTTAATTTTAAATCAGAAAAACTTGTATTTTACCAAAAAATATGAATTTTGAAAGAAATAGATGAATCTACTACAAAAACAAATTACTATTGAATTAAGCAGGTAAACTTTTAACCAAAATGAATGATTTTTCAAAAGAAAATATAAGTGTCCATTTCGAAACACCAGTTTTCAACCAAAAGTAAAATAGTTACGATTTCAGATAAAATAATTCATTCTTAACAACAAAGAAACAAGATTTCAACAAAATAACCTAATTTTTGAAATATGATTTTAATTTTCAACTGTTAATTTTGTACACAAGCAAGTAGTTGATTTAAAAATAAATATACTATTATATAAATTCATAACTGAACATACAGTAAATGATAAGATTCAGGTAGTGCTTCTACGACGAGAAATAAACAAAATAATTTCTCTCAGCCCCAATGTATCTCAAAAACATTGTTTTAAAAATAAGCAAGTTTTTTTCTTATAGATTGGGTAACATTTGTCGTCAAAAAAGAAATTTGTTATCACACTAAACCCCAGGAATATATTTTATCTTAATATTAACTAGAAAAGCTACAGAACGTGTATCTGAAAAAAGATAAAATTTATCTGGCGAAGGATAACATTTATCTGACGAAAGATAGGATTGATCTACAAACAATATTTATTTGACATATGTGATATGTCAAAAGGCAGCGCTTAGACTGTAGGTTCACCGAAAAAATGTTTTCCATACATTTTGAAATTCTAGCAGTATTAATTTTTTTAATCATCTCACATTATTTGAATGATTTTATCAAAAAAATGATTCACACTTACATAATAGAGAGGCTGCTTCCTGGCTATTTTATACTTCATAGTGAACACTTATCCTAGTTCAGTCCTTTAACTCAGTTAAACGAACCTTTAGTTTCTGTAGAAACTGGTGAAGACTGCAGCCTACATATGCTGTAAGTGTAGGTGAATGATTTTGTAATTACAATCATTTAAATAAAGTAAGATGATTTAAGAATTGTTTACCGCGAGAATTTTTGTATTTGAGGAGCACATTTTTTCGGTGAACCTAGACTCTAGACGTAGCCGTTTGACATATCACATATTATAACCTTGGCTTTTTAGATTGTTAGTTATTGGCCAGATTTTCAACTAATCAATAATTTTTAAACTCTTTTTAAATATTGTCTGAGCTCTGGCGAATAAATATTTAAGGTTTTAGACTGCCAGGCTATTGGCTATTTCTATCCCAATGATCAATGCTTCAAAATATTGGTGATTAATAAATTGCCTAAAGGGCGCCAGATCGTTTATAAAATTCATAAACTCCCCTAAACGATCAAAAGGAATTTTTATGATATTAATTTACCTATTACTCTTGATTTAGTTTCATTTCTTTTAACTCCTACTAGCCCAACACGGAGCAGGTGAGGTTAGGAAAAATTTAACAAGGAAAACAAACGACTCAACGACGAACGTTATATACATTTAAATAAATAAAATAAGACAAAAAATACGGGTCACAATAAGGTTGAATTTATTAGATAGCTATGGATGCCTCATTATTTATCTAAATAAACCCGTAAAAAAATCATGGTTATTTAATTAACGACCTTCCAACATTGTAGTCCATGTTGCCATCTTGGACGATCGTATTCGCCTATGCTGAACACTTAACGACAATTAACACTCAGACCATTTTAGTTAAAAGTCTTCCGAAAATTTAACATTATGCAATCACGTCCCCCAATTCACGGAATCTTGCAAAATCAACTGACAAAACGACGACCTTAAAAGAAATCCTATAGGATTAGCGGAAATTATTTACCTGTTAATTTAGAGCCGGTTTTACAAAGTGGCGCTGACCTTCTCTAATCTTGGGAGTCATGCAGCTGCGCCATGTTGGAAAACTAATCGTATGGCTCTGCGACTCGAGCCAGGATAAGAATTGACGCCCCACATTACGTTTACCTCGACAGTAACATCAAAATTATTACTGAAATTGGCTATGTTAACTAACTCAACTAACGCGCACTGACTCGTCCACCACTCCGCACCTCGTAGCAACTCATTAGAGAACGGTAGGTGAAAGTGGGAACATACCTCAACCAGATGATTGTAGCCTGTCCTTTTATTTTATGCTTATAAAATTCGAAATATTTAGACCGCGCCTAGTTCAACTTATCAGTTCCTTTCCTCGGAGTTCCACTGTTAAACTCAAAAAGTCGAGTTCAGGCTATATAGCCGGTTTTAATATCCGCCTTTGACGTTGGCATTCAGTGTCAGGGTCGAACACAAAATCAGGATGAAAGACGCCAAGTACAGATTTCTCGTCCAGGCCATAGAGTACGCACCTAGATTGACGACTATGCCACGCAACTAAACGTGTGAAGGAACACTTAATTTGAGTGTTCCATATATAAAATTTTCCCTGGTTCCCCCCTCACGCGCATGAAAGTGTTCCACGTTGATCGCCATGTTGCCTCGTCATGTCATTTACATGCGTCACCTGCGCGACGCGACACTTAGTCCAGCTCACCTACTATACTTAGTGCGCGCTTCAAGATTTCGGCTGCTAGTGTTTTGATAGTTCGCACTAACAGCCGGTGTAGAGTTCCAATTTCGCCGTGATATCCTCCTGTCATCGTGATGTGGAGGTATGGTGTGTGGATTCACGGTTCACGATTACCTAATCGTGAATCTTTGATATCGGGTGTGTGTGTGTGTGTGTGTGGAGGGTGAAATGTGGTGTTAGGGCCAGCCGGCCCCAAGAATGCCTAGTGAACATAACAAACAAAAGTTCGCAAAAATTAGTGAAGATTTTATTTTTAATTTACTATAAGCCCCAGTCTGGTTACGGGTCGGACGCTCGATTACAATACCTAGCCTCAACAGGATTTTCACGGCGAACGACCGTCCCTATTGAGGATTCTGTTCGCCAGATAAACGCGCTGCAGTGTTTTTATAAAATTTAAAGATAAAATTTAGTCCAGGGGTTTACTGTAATAAAAAAAAATTCTAATCTAAACTGCCCATTTCGGTGCACTTACTTTTTACAATCAAATGGTATCATGACTAAAGATTTTGAATGATTGTTATAATTCTTTGTGATTTTCTTCTTTTCCAAAATAATCAGAAAATTTGTGATAGTGGAAAAATTCCTAAAAAGTTTTAATGTTTCTTTATTCTCTCAGTCATTGCGAAGATTACAGTCAATAATGAAAATAATACTTCTAATTCAATAATTTCCCAGAAACATTGAAAAAATATTGTATTCTTAGATTGGACTAAAAATAATATTGAAATAGATACTTCTACTTAACCCATTAACGCCCAAAAGACCGAAAAACTAAGCTCAACTTTACTGGTGCAGTTTTAGTAGTAAAACAAGTCGCAGATGTTTGAAACTCAACATACTTATGTTCACCGATATACAAGATGACGTCAAAATAATTGCTCCTTTGCTAGGAAATTAAATGGCTAGCCAAAATTTATGTCAAAACCCCAGTCGGGGGCTGACTGGACTCTGGTTAGACAAAACTTATGACAAAATGCTCAGACGGTAGCTGGCCGGGCGCTGATTGGCAATATTAAAATTGTTAAACTTTGCTTTTAACTTAATTACTATTTCTGATTTCATTAAGAAATGGATGCGTATACCCGCATGTATGTTCCATGCGTGCAAATATATTGGATGAATATATTTTTGAAACCACAAATTTTATGGTTTCATGAACTCAGACTTACAAACAATGCAATTTGTACCAAAAATTCGATGACACTTTTTTGAAATTCGAACTTTTCTTTTTTTGAAGAAAATAATTTTAAGTTCCATCTTTATAAAAAATTTGCAAATGTTCTGAAAAAATTCAATTTTTATATTAATCTTAAACGTCGTAAAATAGTATAAAACACATAAAAACCAAACCTTTCACGAAAGTTAAAAAAATTTTATTATTAAGAAATTTTTAACATTCACGATTAAATTTCTGAGTTTCGTCGTTAACAACTTTTAATGTTCATACAAAATTACATTTCTCGTGATTGTAAAAAAATGTAAAATAGTCTACAACCGGAAAAAACAAAATAGCACCCAAAGAAAAACTGAAATCGATTTAAATGATTTATTTAAAATATATTTTATTGATTTTCCCGTTAAAAGTCCGGCCGTAGAATAGCCAGACCTCGACTTAAATTTCAACCCTGGCATTTATAACAAAAAACACAAAAAAATGTAAAACCATAAACTTTTGGTGCTGGATTTCGTATCAAAAAATTCTTTTAATGTAACAAAATTGGTGCAGAAAGTACATTAACATATGAAACTTTCGAAAATTGGAAAGCAACAACTTTTAAATTCAAGTTGGATGTCTCAAACTGGCGCACTTCAAAAAAAAGAAATTATTACTTCTACCCTTCAGTGACAGCTTAGTACGAATATGGAGTCAGATTCGCAAAATAAATGTTTTAAAACAATTTTTTTAACAATTGTTTAACAAAAGGTTGCAATATTCCCTTCTGCATCAGCCTTATTTGACGTTAACTAACTCCCAAAAGTATTCAAAAAGAGATGAAAGATTTTTCAGGACAGTTCGAGAGAATGCAAAGATACAAAAACATTATAAAATAAAAAAAAATTATAATAAAAAAAACGAACAAAGAAAATAAAAAAAGACTACAAAATAATCGGCATAAAAAAAACTGTCCATCCTTCGACCTGCACCCGGTGACAGTTGGCAAACGTGTAACCCGGCGGCTGAGAGAAGGGGACATTGTAACAATTCGTTGAAAAATTGTTTAAAAAAATGGTTTTAACAAATTGGTTTTGCACATGTGACGCCAGATTCGTACCCTGTGGTCCGAAAAACCAACGATAGCATATACATGCTGCAAACACTTCAACATTGCAACAATTTGTTAAAAAATTGTTTTAGAAATTGTTTAAACATCCTGATTTCGCAAACTTGTCGCCAGATTCCTACTCAGTGGACCCAAAAACCATGAAAAGCATATGCATCTTGTGAACAATCTCATTTTTAGTACTAATTTATTTCAAAGAAATAGTTTAAACAATTAATTTTGAAATTTCGTGGTTACATTAGTGATAATTGACCAGAAAACAATTAAAAATATAAATAGGTTGTTTGGGTAATAGTAAAATTCATTGCCGCCACTTGAGGGTAGAAACAACAGTTTATTTTTTTAGATTCGTCATTTTGCGACATCCATCTTGAATTTCAAAGTTCTTATTTTCCATTATTCGAAAGTACAATATGTTTGCGCACTTTTGTGCACCAATTTTGTTACATCAAAAAATTTTTTGACACGAAATCCAGCAGCAAAAATTTTTTGATTTAAATTTTTCCGTGTCTTTTGTTATAAATGCCGCTGTATTTAATTTCCTGGTAAACGAGAAATTATGTTGACAACTTCATTTTGTAGAGTGGTATTGAAAACGTAAGTTTTTTGAGTTTCAAACATATGTGACATGTTTTACTATGAAAACTGCATCAGCAAAGTCAGGCTTAGTTTTTCGGTGTTTTGGGCGTTAATAGGTTACATTTAGATTTTTGCTACATTTTTCCTAACCAATACAACGAGTTGAACTCGAGCTGCAAGATCCGCGAAATACCTGGTTGATCCAATTTTTCAAATCTTTAACCTACTACCCACAGAAATTTTTAACTACTGCGATGCTTGAACGTACCACTAATTTGTTGAATGAAGAATGTCACATCTGAGACATGTCTCATCCGCAGCATGTCTCTTCTGGGACATGTCACATCTTTGGCTTGTCACATTTGCGGAATGTTTCATCTGCGGTAAGTCACAACTGCGGCATGTCACATCTGTGACATGTTACCTCTACGGCATGTCACACCTACGGCATGCCTCATCTGCGGCATGTCACAATGCGGCATCTCTACCCAGCGGCTTCTCTCCAGCGCGGCATTTCTCACTGTGAAATTGACATTTCTGCGGCATCTGTCACCAGTAAAAATTCTCCCAGTGGCATCTCTCCCTTCCAAAAATGATTAATGTCCAATTAAAAATGGCTAAACTGAGGCAAGTCTCCCTGGACTAATTGTCTTCCCGGTGGCATCTCCCCACCGGAAAATTTTTTCATGTTCATATTAAAATATTTAAACTGCGGCAAGCCTCCCGCAACCAATTGTCACATCTGCGGAATCTCCTAACAGCGAAAAGTCTCAAAAGTGGCATCTCTCACCGGTGGAAAAATGTTCAAATCCACATCAAAGTGGCAAAAATATGGCAAGTTTCTCACCACTGATTGCCACACCTGGAAAAATTTTGCAATCTACATTAAACTGGCAAAAGTGAGGGAAGAGTTCCAGGATTATATGTAACATTCGCGGCATCTCTCATCAGCGGTAAGTCTCCCCAGCGGCATCTCTCCCCCATGAATATTTTTCAAGAACATCTAAAAATAGAAAAAGTGCGGCAAGTCTCTTAAGCGGCATCTCTCATCAAACAAAATTATTTTTTTAGGTCTTATAAAAATGGCAAAAGTGCGGCAAGTCTCTTCAGTGACATCTCTCCCCGAAGAAATTATTGTAAGGACTTCTAAAAATGGCAAAAGTGCGGCAAATCTTCCCAGCGGCATCTCTTCCTCCTGAGTATTTTTTAAGGATTTCTAAATAAGGCAAAATTGCGGCAAGTCTCCTCAGCGCCATATCTTCTTTAACAAATTTTCTAAGTAGTTTTAAAGATGGCAAAAATGCGTCAAGTCTTCCAAGCGGCATCTCTCCCCACGAATATTCTTTCAGAACTTCTAAAAATGGTAAAAGTGCGGCAAAACGTGCGGCTTAATCCATCTACGACGAAAGGCCTGAAATTTCCAATTCAAAGCCTTACACTTTTTGTTTGATTGCACGTGAATCATTATAATATTATATATGACATATTTGCATCTTCCATTTTGACAGAATTTGGTTGTTATGATTAAATCATTTAAATTTTTTATTATTTTCTAACATAGTTACTTGGCAAAAGTGAAACCAGCAGCCATGGCGCTCGGCATTTTGAAAGAATTTTTCCACTGCAGTCGATTTTTTGCAACGTTCAAGTTTCAAGTTTCAAAAAATCGAAAAAAGTAGACTTTTTCGCTATTTTCTTAGAGTCATGGTAAATTTCTCGATTATTTGACCATATAATGTGTTATTTACAATAATGGGAATCTATTTTTCAAAACTCGTTTATTATTATTGTAAAATGTTAAAGAAAATTTTCAAAAATGTATATCACACATTATGTGATGAAATAATCGAGAAATTTACCGTGACTATAAGAAAATAGCGAAAAAGTCTACTTTTTTAGATTAGTATTTTAGATTAGTATTTTTGATTACTAAAAGAAAGTTTCCATTGCTATCAAACTTGGAGCAAACAACTTTTGGTTTTCTCGAAGGCATGTTAAGCTGGCACAACACTTATTTAGGGTGTTATTTGAACCCGTAGTCCAAATTTTGGGCTATTTCATTTTTTCTAGAAAACAGTGTTTGCGCTAGCTTAACGTCAAGCTGACCGAATATTGTTATAACATGTATTAAAAATGATTTTACAGAAAATTCATCTTGAAAAATAATTTGGGGATCCTTTAGTGATCTGGGAATATGATGAGAAAACTTTAAAAAACTGTTTAAACTATTATTGTTTGAACAAATTTACAATTTTGTTTGCTTCTTCTGCATAATTTCGAGCTCATTCAAGGCTCCTAAAATATCATCGACCCAAAGTAATGTGATATTTTTCCCCTTTTTTGTGTTATATATAGTTTGTGTTACCAAACATTATAAAAATTACGTGAAGAAAATCAAAAACCCCATTATTAGCCTTCGCATAATTTAAAGCTCATCGAGGAATAATTTGGACCGTAGTCCCATATTTTGTATTTCTTTTATTTATTACAAAAAGTTTACAATAGCTTTAACTTCAGTTGGACGAACATTAAAAAATGGTTTAAACACTTTTTTCCAAAAACTAATAGATCCCTAATTTTGGAATACGTGTGTAAATTAGTCCTCAATAATCATACGACTTTCAGTCGATGATATTTCAGGATCCTCAAATTAGCCTAAAATTATGCAAGAAAAACGAAAAAAAAAGTTTTAGGTCATTATCATATTTGCAGAGCCCTAAATTATGCTTCAAGGTGAATTTTTTGTAAAATCATTTTTAACGCGTTGTATAGGAATGTTCTGTCAGATTAACGTTAAGCTAGCGCGAACACTATTTAAAAAAAAATAAAACTGGGACTACGGTCCCAAATAACACCCTAAATGAGTACTGTGCCAGCTCAACATACCTTCGAAAAAACCAAAAGTTGTTTGCTCGAAGTTCGATAGCAATAAAAACTTTCTTTTAGTTGTCAATAGCAGTGTCCTGAAGTGTCGTAAAAAATCCCTTCGGGTTTCAAATCGTAAATATACCTAAACATTACAAAAAAAGATCTTAATTTTTCCAAACAATTTTTTTTGCTCAAGCAGTTTTTTTCGATTACTTTAAAAAAACAAAATAAAATACATAAAATTATTGTTTCGAATGTGTAATGTATACAAAAAATAAATGACCTACTTTTTAATTTGTTTAAATACGAGGGTGGATTGATAAGTTTCCGGCCTGACCAAGAAAAACAACGTTTTTAAGAATTTTTTTTTATTTCTCAACATAATCTCCTCCAAGGCTGATAC
>NC_046658.1:151443236-151453398 GCF_010883055.1 Belonocnema kinseyi
AAGCTATCTAAGGATGGTACTATAGAACGCCACCTCAAGGTAGGCCTAGTGGCGCCATCTCTTGGTCAGGCCGGAAACTTATCAATCCACCCTCGTAATGATTGTGCCAAAGATAATAAAAAATTGTATTTCCTGTATTAAAGACATTATACAGGGGTATTTTCATATTTCGCGCCTTTAAAGTTGCATTCGGATCGGCCATTTGGCCAAGTCCCTGCATCTTCGGATCAAGTTTATGATAGTTTCCATGGTTGTGTTCGAAACTTCAAACGGTTATGTTCAGATTCACCTGTTTTCCCTAATCGCTGTCAGTAAATGTAGGCAATGTTAATTTAAAGTTTACGAATGTAATACTTCATTCACTTTATTTAAAACATATCCTGTCTATTCATAACATACCTTTTTATGCAGTAAAAATAAGCGTTAAATACCATTCACTCTTCGCCCACTGGAAGCACAGAATATTATTACTATTTTATAGTATTTATCACTTAGTAGCCATTCTATAATGTTATTGGCACAGAAAAAATGACGTTCACTTCACAGTTCACATGTCTCACTTCATTATTAATTAAACACTTTTATTATTTGTAATTACTATATAACATAACCTATATTGTTTTGACACTTGTATCCGTTTGAAGTTTTGAACACAACCATGGAAACTATCATAAACTTGATCCGAATATGCACGGACTTGACCGAATCGCCATTACTGCGAATCCGTCATTACTGCTGTTTACAAAATTTGTATAAAAATAAATATCTGAAGATAATAGTAACTGCCTTTGATTCGTTGAATTCTTCAAAATTGAAAAATATATTTTGTATGATTCGTATAAATTAAGAGACACTAAGCCTTGTTATAGAGCAGGTTATGCCGTTGAGGAGACTAGCTGCGGTTTGACCATCCTTTGAACTAATTAGAAAATATTCTTGGGGAAGTGATGCCGCTGGGTAGAATGCCGCAGTTTTGCAATCTTTAAAACTACTTAGAAAATTGTTTGGGGGAGAGATCTCGCTGGGGAGTCTTGCCTCGGGCGAGAGATGCCGCTAGTGTGACAATCTGTCGTGAGAGACTTGCCACACTTTTCCCACTTTGATCTGGATTTGAACATTTTTCCACCGGTGAGAGATGCCACTCGGAGACTTTTCGCTGGTAGGAGATTCCGCAGATGTGCCAATTAATTCGGGAGGCTTGGCGCAGTTTTAATATTTTAATATGAACCCAAATAATTTTTCCGGGAGAAAAATGCTACCGGGAAGATAATTAGTCCAGGGAGACTTGCCTCAGTTTATCCATTTTTAATTGGACATTAAAAATTTTTTGGAAGGGAGAGATGCCACTGGGAGAATTTTTACTGGTGAGAGATGCCGCAAAAATGTCAATTTCAGACTGAGAAATGCCGCGAGGCAGAGAAGCCGCTGGGTAGAGATGCCGCAATTGTGATATTTCGCAGATGAGGCATACCGTAGATGTGACATGCCGCAAAGATGACATGCCGCAGTTGTGACTTACCGCAGATGAGATATTCCGCAGATGTTACAAGCCGCAGATGTGATATGCCGTAGAAGAGAACTGCCGCAGATGTGACAGTCCTCAGATGTGACATGCCGCAGGTGAGACTCTCCGCAGAGAGACTTGCCGTATGTGACATGATATGGACCCTTACAGTGCGACTTTCGTTTAAGAAGACCGCTTTGGCACTTTGTTCATCCTAGAATGGGACAGAAGTGCTCCTGAAGTAACATAGCAGATATCCCACACAAAAAGCCTGCTGCGTAAAGGTGTTCGCACAAAAAAATACTTTAGCAGTATGTTGAGAACGGCTCACTAATCGCCACTTCTCGCCACTAATCGCGTGCGATCTCTCGCGCTGCTGCAGTGCAAACTGGCTACGTCTGCCTTATCGAGCGGCGGTCCGAAAGGTGAACGGTACGTAAATAGCTCGCGCTACGACAGCGCAACAGATCACACGCGATTAATTGGCGCTTTTTATATGTACACTTACGGCTCGCAGGTGAGCCGTTTTTAGCATACTGCACACGTATTTTCATGTTTGAACACCATAATAAGTTTCAATTCCACAGCCGCCCGAAGTTTCTTTCCGTGTATTATACATAAATTTAACAATTATCAATATTTTTGTTTGAAAATAGGTGCTGCTGCCAATGTGGTTAAGGTAACAATGTTGCAGGAAAACAATGTTACTAAGGTCCGTTATGTTGGTCGTCTCAAACTGGTGGAGCATAGGCCTTCTTGGATCGCAACTTCACAGGAGATTTCTCACCGCTATAAAGTTTTTATAGGTACATCTGCCTACGGTTTACACGAGGCTTTATTAAAACAGATAGGAGAAATTCGTAGTCATGCTGCAAATCGTCCAATATCAGTTAAAGTAGAGATAGGCAGATCGCATTATGTAGATCGCAATGGTTTTAGAGTTTACAATGAGGGTGTAAATTTAAATACATCAGCCCATGGTTATGTGTTTATAACAATATCGGGAACTACACATGTCTTTTATGCGGAGTTACAATTTAAACAGTATAGAAATTATGTGCAGAATTAGTTGGACTGGTGTGTTAAATGAACCCTAATTATCATATGGCGCATCTGATACAGTAAATAAAAAGTTTGCACGAATAAACAAATACATTCCTTTATGAATATTTATAATTTATTTATTTTGAATGAGACTTACACATTTCTTCCGATATTAATAAATATCCTTATTTGCTTCCCATAATTGAGTTTTTTAGCTGGTTAAATTATTGCAGGGTGTAGATGAATAGAATAAAAACGGTAGAAAACTTAGAGTTGCAAAACCGGATTAAGAAACTATATTGGATGCATAATAATACATAGTTGCCAAATTGCGGCCAAGCGCTGCAGCGTAATGTTTTGAAGTCCTTTTGTTGAATAAATAACAAAATAGAGTAAATAAATACAGCAATACGTTCCAAAACACACGTCATCGGTATAGATACTTGACTGTCGGTCATGCGGGAGGCTGTATGCTTTATGCGAAAGAATTAGAACCGGTTGAGAAAAACGAAAATGTGTTGAAATGTTAATAAATTAAATTTTAAATAGTTGAATCAATTTCCTAATCTGATTCTAAGCAAATGAAAAGAAAGTTGATGAAAATCGGTTAATATCTTTAATCCCAGTTGACAGTTCTTGTAATTTTGCATGTACTTAAAGATATGCTTAATTACTCGAAATGTTAACCGATTTTCATCAACTTTTTTTTCATTTTCTTAAAATCACATCAGGATAATGATTCAGATGATTAGAATTGAATTGAGTCATGTCTTTAGGGTTTTAGTTTTTGAAACAGCCTTAAATCTTATGAAAATGAAAGGGTCCTCATAGCGGTGGGGGGGGGGGCTGCCGAGGAGCTGGGCCGGGGCTGGCTTCCCTCCTAGGGGGCTGCCCGGCCCGGAGTGGCTTCCCCCGAACGCGGTCGGGCCACCGACCTTAACACTAGTTTGGGAATCGCTGCTTTACACAGCTGGAAAATATTTCCCACCGATCAGCTTAACGTTCTTCATCTTGTAGGCGTTGAAAAAGTTGGTGGAAAAAAATATCGGAAATTAAGTTTTTCTAGCTACCCGCTACACAAAGATCAGCATGTTTTCAGATAGGTTGCTTGTTAAAAACTGCGCTACGTGTAGTTTATTAAAAATCGCAACAAATTAAAAATTTTTTTGAGAATTTTAACAGAAGCCAGTTAAGTGAAGCAGAAACAATGATAACTATTATATAAAGCTGAAAATTACTTTACTTTTTGAAAAGGAATAACATGAAAAAAAAAGAATATTTAACAATGAGTTGAATAGATCTGTCTTTGTAAAAAATGACAGCATATACAAAAATTCATTTTCAAATGAAAGTTTGTGCCAAATGCAAAATGTATTTTTTGTCAATACGTATCAACATACGCTTTCTATAATCGTGAAACCAAAATATACTTCTGATGGATATAATTGAAAAATTAGATTTATTATTAACTTTTTCAGATTCAATAACTTTTTCAAAATTCAAATATATTCAACTCGCTTTAAATATTATTTAAAACTTAGTGTTTCTAAATAAAAAATTATTAACAATTTAGCTGGGCATTTGAAATTTAAAGTAAATTAGTTGTTTGATATTTACAGTGTTTCGGGGACAAATGTAAAAATGCACATGGTACCATAAAGTCCTTCAATTTTAAGAATCTTACACCAGAATCATAACTTTCACTTTGAAAAAGAGAATTCTTCAATTAAAAATAAAAATTTTTCTTTCAAACAGTTGAATTTTTGAACAAAAAGAGGTTACTGTTAAAAAATAGTGGGAAATTTAAAAAATGGATCAGATTTTTAACAAAATAGCTGAATTTGTTACGAAACTACTCCGGAAGAAAACAGATTAAGGAAATTGCTTATTTTCTGCAAAAAGATTGCATTTTTAATTCCAACGGCGAAATAAACATTATTAACTGAAAAATTGAGTTTTGTATGAACATAATAATATGTATGGCCAAAGATTACAAAAGATTATTTTTAATCAAACAGTTTAATATTAAACTATAATCGATCCATGTTTTACTAAATATAAAATGCTTAATTTTTCAGTAAAAAAAATTATTTAGTTTGCATTAAAGCGCAGAACATGAAGATGAAGAAAATGTATACATTTGTGATGGTTTAATATTGACACAAGAATGAATCTACAGCAACAAGTTAATAGCATGTTATAATACAACTGGGGAAACAGGGACTTTGCCAGAGTGGAATGTTTTCAGCGTGATATGAAAGCAAGTGCTAAAAACATTCCACGAGTGTAAAGTCCCTGTCCCCACTGATATATAATATTTTCATGATACCTCCATGGGAACTAGTCACTTTCTCTGCATGTTTACAGTGAAGTTAAGGTTGCAGTCGCCGACGATTTCCGTTTTTAACTATCCCGTCCGAAAGCGTTAGTTAATAAGTTTAAGTAATGACTTCAGATGGTTTGACTCATTTTCTAATGTCATGCGAACATATGCATTCGAACGTACTCGTCGAGGCGTAGATTTGATGCCTTTGAACGTCTCGATTGTTTGCGAGTAATTTTCGCAACAGCCTTCTCCCGGTTAACGTGAAACTTCACCTTCTGTCAAATTTTGGCAATACCAGATCCAACGGAGTTCATATAAGGGTAACTATATATGGCTCAACAAAATAATAAACACGTGGCTGACTAGTTTTAGAGCTAGTTTGGCATTCTGGGCCCCTCCCCGACCAGGACGTGACCACTTTAAGACGTAATTAGACTAAATCCCTAATCGAAACCTTCACACTCATATTATGACTTTAATTTATTTGTCCGAACAGAGGCGACCGACATTTTATTTACGGAGGCCTACAGTCATCTCAAAATGGCCGCTCGAAACACCCGCGTGCGTACTAACGCTGTCCGGCATTCATCATCGTATGCGCACAGAAATTTCGCTTCTCCGACTTTAGGGACGCTCACATCAACTATACTAAGGTCGTGCTTTGAGTTGGACGTTCCCTAAGTTGAAGATGTCTCGATCATAACGCGTGGCAGCGTAAAGTCGCGACTGAAAACGTTAAGCTATTCCACCAGTTCCCTTTGTTCCTGGTATTCCATCCTTCTACTGGTTTATGGGACCTTTAAAAATTCTGTCTCTCGGGAAAATCCGGAAGCCTCCAAGCCAAAAAAGCAAGTTCTGAGCCTTAATATTGAATGTCGATGTTTTAGCTGCTAATGCTGGGATTTTCTCTTTACTTTTAGTTTTAGAGAACCATTGATGTTTTCCTTTTTTAACAACTCTTTTGCCGCTCTTTTTATATTCGGTGTAATTCATTGAAAGTACTGGAAAAAATCCAAAATTTAAATTTGGTGCCAAACAACGCAACATATTTGAAAAAGTCTCGAGGGGAAACTCCATATTTTTAGAAGTGTTACAAATTCTCTCCTGACATTTTCAGCTATTATACAACAGACTATCTTTAGCACGACAGCACCGCACAGATAGAAGATCCAAAAAAAATCCTTGTTGCTTTTTATGGTAGGGTAGTTCGGGAAAAACTATACATTTAGAAATGGCTTTCAAAAGCGGAGAAAGAATTGTTCGCATCATGATGAAACCAAAATGGTTTTTATTGGAGATTCAAGTATACATTTTTCAGATAAGGATTTATCTTTTAGTTTGAAATTTAACTGTCTGACGATTCAATTTAATCCAATTTAATGAAAATGGTCTGTATTTCCATTTGTTTTAAACTAAATTGATCTCAGGTGATTCATTTAAACTTGTTGTTAAAAATCTTCGCGACTTCTTATTTATAAGCGTCAAAAATCAAGCGTACCAATTCTGCAGGCGGACCGAATCCATTTTAAATCGGACAGGGACTTCAAATCACAGAATCTCTCGAGGGCGATAGATGCTGTTTTTTAGAGGAAATGAGTCGATACGTATTTTTTGATTTCCAAATAGAATTTTTTCTTAAAAGTTATAAAAATTACAGGCACGAAAAAATGTTAAGATAAAAGTTTGCCCGTATGAAAAAGTTCTACGAAAAACGTCTCTTGTTCTTTTGCGAGATATTTTATAGTTCACAAAAAAATTCTAAAATTACATTTTTAGAGGAAAAAAGATTTTACCGGCTTAAAAATGTTTTATCCCACATAATGCTGCTAAAATGCCTTTCTTTTGTTACTAGAAACTTAAAAAAAATATTTGGAAAAATAACACAGGTAGGGTTTTCAAGAAAACCTTTTTAATTGTTCTATTCAAATTTTGAAAATATAAAAAAAACATATTTTACTCTAAAAAAACAACATATTTCTCCCTCGATAGATTGTGCAATTTCTAGTTTAGGGCCCTGTCTGATTTCAAATGCATTCGGTGAGCGATGATTGTAATTTGTACATTATTCTCCAAAAAAAGGACGTTGCTTACAGTTTACTTGTAACCATTATAAATAAGATCTCCGATGTTTATAAAAATGTACCAAATAGTTGTACATAACGTGTACTTAAAATAAAGAATTGTTTCTTCAAAATGTGATATTTTTAAACCAATTTATTTCCATATGACAAGTGGTCGATCACTCCAAAATTCTTGATACATACACTAAATATTCGCATGAACATATTCTTTCAATATTCTTAGATATTCTTCGTTTTAATGATTCCAAATTATTTTAAATGATTAAAAAAAATTCAAGAAATTTAAAAGAGTTTATGTATTCTTTTGTAATTACAAAATATTTTCAAGCGTGTCAAAGGATTTTAATGAACTTCATAATAATACCTCGGGATTTGGAAATTATTTTTAATTAGAGAAAGAAAAAGTTTATAAATTAATTTTAAAATCTTTCAAGTAATTTTAAAAAGGTTTAAAGGATTTTAGGAGAATTCTAAAAAGCACAAGAATTTCGAAGAGATTTTAAAGACTTTAAAAAAAAGGAGCAGCAGGGAATGTGGGAACGTGGGTGACGGGGCGCTGGCCGGGCTGACGCTAATTGTGCAGTGCCGCTCGTAGTGGAGTCGGTGATTGCGACTGCTGTCGTGCGGCGAGCCACGTGTCTAGTTCCCGCTTTCCCAGGGGTAGATTTCTTTGACTCGTGGATGGGGGTAATTTCACCCGTTTAATGTTCCCTTTTAGCAGATACTGTCATACAAAGAGGCCGTCTATAAGCACGTGTGATACGTGAAGCCGTGGCTTCCGAAAATTCTTATAATTAAGTAGTCGCCGAGTGCGACATTTTTTTGTATTTGTGGCGGAGGGGAGGGAGAGTTAAGGAAAAAAATTAAGGGACAGAAAATCCTGGGGTACAGCGTGGGAAGCTCAAAGTGGTTTCACCGACCCGGAGAGGGTGAGGGTCGATGATAGGCCACTCGATGACCCTTTTTTTTAGTTACCGAAAATGACCAAAGTGCAAC
Organism: Belonocnema kinseyi; assembly: GCF_010883055.1. Taxonomy (NCBI): domain Eukaryota; kingdom Metazoa; phylum Arthropoda; class Insecta; order Hymenoptera; family Cynipidae; genus Belonocnema; species Belonocnema kinseyi. Next base: position 151,451,188 of record NC_046658.1, read on the forward strand.
CCCTATTTAAAATAGAGATTACGACGATGAGGAGGCCGGTCAGATGCAGGCGGATGCAGGCTCGAACATTGAGCCTCCGCAATGGTGCCGGGAATAGAGAAGGACGACAATACTTGATTCGGTCTGTCGGAACTAACTATCTCTTTAGGAATGAACCGGAATTTTATAAACTCCCCCGGTCCAAAGAGGGCTACGGAAGGGGCGTCTTTCAAATCCCACCGACACGGTAGGGAATTTGAGCAATCGCAGATGATGGTCCTGCTGGGAGTCGGTCGGAGAACTGTTCCGGCGGATCAGATTTATAGACGGGAAGACATATAGCGGTTCGGCGTCGAATCGCGGTATTTGCAGAGTGTGGGGTATGGTGCGGTCTGGAAACGGTCGTTTCTTGCGTGGGTCTTTGACACCTTCTCGTCCTCATCTGATCTTCAACAAAGTCCAAGCCCCTGGCTGGACTTTGTTGAGCGTCGGTCCTCATGGAACTGGCACTACACTTCAATCTTCCTTCAAAACCTTCAGTGTTGAAGGTTTGAGCGTTATTTTCATAAAATAGATGTTGATAGACAGGCAAATTGTATTAATATTTTCGTAACTTTTAATTTTTTCTAATTTAATAGTGGGTTATCGTGACTGTAAATACAATTTGTACTTGGCGTAGTGCATTGATCCTTATTCACCAATGGCAAGAAGTGGATATTCAACTGAGACATTTTAGGGGAACGTAATTTGTCATACATATATGCTAGGCTTTTTCTTTTGCGCTCTTTTAAAGAGTTCTAATACCCACAATTAAAAAATTACAATCAAACCTCTTATATCTCTGTTTATCGATCAACACCACACTGATATAACCAAATAATTTAAATTACTACATAAACATTTTATTGTTTTGGCACTAACATAAGCCACTTCAAAATTAACAAAAAATCATAATCAACATTATTACAAATTTTTTGGGGTGATTCAGTTAAAGGCAGGAGAAATGTGGTTCATTTAATTCAATAGAATGTTTGTGCTGAAAGGTAGTTGTAAAGTATTGCGAAAGTGGCGACATAAAATGAAGTATTTAAAATGTGTTTGGGTGTGATCGCTTTTTTCACAGACTGTTTTGGCTGTTTTAGTGTAAGCCCCTGAGGTAAGCTTTCTTAAATTTTGTTAATTTTTTTTCGAAATATTTAATTATTTGAATATTACTAATTTTCTTATTAGTTATATTCTAAACCCGCCAAAAACTATTGCAATCAGCTAATAAGTAATTAATCGGCTCGTAACAAAAACTGACGAAACCATGTCTCACATATACTAATCACTGGAGCATGCTCACGATAAGTTTCTACCAGCAATCGATGAGCTTCCACTGTTTTTTTCTTTTGATGAAATAAGAAAAGCAACGAATGCCGCAAATGCGATTTACTTGGAACCAAACTCGACATATTCACTTAGGTAAACATCTATGATGCTATTATTTTTGCAGAATGGAATTGTGTATTTTTTAAGGTTATTGTCCATACGAAAATATAACATAGATGCCAAATCATAGAAATGTATACGTATCTCTAGCGACATCTATGAGTAAAACCGGCAAACTTCAAAGTAGTATAGTAGTGTAGTAGTAGAATAGTGTTAAGTATCCCCGCCTGTCACCAGGGAGAACGGGGTTCGATTACTCGCCGGAGAGTCATTCGGTTCGGTTTTGATTTTTCTAGAATCAAATCGAAGGGCCTATGACAAAGCCACCGAACGCATCTTCAGGTTGCGGATAGAGGGTACCTGTACCAAGAGTTTCTGCTGAATATTGTTACAAAAATATTACAAAGGATGGACGAACCTTATCCCTAGCTTGCCGTGGGAACAGCAATGACAACACCAAGCATAGTTGCCCTGAGTGCGGTGCAAAACAACAGAACGCGTAGGGCTCACTACAATGTGTCGGCCAACAATGACGACCACTCTAGGGCTGGGGGAGCCAATGAAAATGGATTCAATGCGATGGATCGGCTGAAACTCGGGGCCTTTAGGTGGACGGAGTGACTAAATCACGACTTGCTAGAGTGTTACGAAGCGAGTGTTGCCCCTGAACGGGGTTACATGGCACGGCTGCATGCTCTCTGGTGCGAGAAACACCCGGAGCTATCGCACTTTTCGCAGCAACGTCTGCGAAACCGTGCTGAATTACTCCGTAAAAGGGGCTATGTAAGCGGAACGCCTACT
>NC_046658.1:151453498-151481939 GCF_010883055.1 Belonocnema kinseyi
CTCGAGTACTCACTCCTGAAAGCCCGGATTAAGAAAGCACAAGAGAAAAACTTTCGTAAACAGCTCCTAGATAAGAGGATGCACGGTATCTTCCACAGAAATATGAAGGATCAGTCAATGTCTTGTGAGCTAACGTTTGCTTTCCTTAAGTCGCCCGAATTGCGTGAACACTTGCGGGAAAAATGCAGAAGGCAGTTGTCCTTGGGTCGCTCCGTGTTCTTAGGGTCCACGAGGCTTTTGCTGGATCGTCGTATTGATTCCTTTACAGACTGTAACCACCTATCTCCCGGTTGTGAGACGTGGTTATGGCTGAAATTTTACCGCGATTTCGCTGGAAGCGGGTGCAATTTTTCAGATTAGCACCCGCTCCCGGCGAAATCCTGCAGTTGTCCTTATGACAAATTTTTAATTATATATATACATACAAGTTTGTTGAGGCTTAACTTTAAATTAATGATTTATCAAACAAAAAACAGTTGGAGAATATATGATTGCGTCATATTAAGTTCATGTCCTTGATATTCCCTCAATAAAAGGTCAATTAAAATATAAAGTAAATCTTGAGTGACTAAGAAATTAAAATCTCAAACAGGTACAGCGTAGTTGTTTCATATTTACAGAGTTTCTGTGACAAATTTAAAAATATACAAGATAATCTAAATTTTTTAAATTCTAATATTTTTTTACAAAATAGTTTAATTCTGAACCAAGCGATTGAGCTTTTTAAAAAAAAAGATTAATTTTGTATTTATTTAATCAAGAATGTTCAATAGAAAAGTGTAATTTTCGAAGCAAGCAATGATTTTAGTTTTCAATAAAAAAAAGTCGAATTCATCCAAAAACTTAAATTCTTAATGAAAAGATGTGGTGCATTCCCCAACGTGATGGGCGACCCCGAAAATTCCTCAGGGGACATTTGCAGCCTTTTTCTGGTGATTGTTGCACGTCGAGACAAATTTCTTGATTGGTTGTTAATTATATCAATCATCTACAGTATTTTTATTTCGAAATGAAGAGACCCTGAGCAGTTAATGTTTCGAAAGCTAATTCAACTACCAACTTTTCTTTGCTCGGTTCAAATGTGAAAAAGACAAAAAATTTTGTGACTGATTTCATTAACTCTCGGATAACAAATTTGAAAATTATTCTCAACATTATGCTTTAATTGCATCTAATATGAATCTTTATATTTACTAATCATATTTATTCTTTGTCAGTTTTCAGATTATCCCAAGAAGAGCGATGCGATCCGTGACCAAGAACGTCTGGTTTCAACAGAGAAAATAAATTCCTTAAAATTTTTGCTTCGCTAAATTATTATAAATACCAGTAAAATGCTTCTATAGTTCTCGCTGTACTTTTGTATCATGTAGACTTAAAAATCTATGTTTGGTATCTATACAAACGTCATTCTCTGATACTTTTAAAAGATTCCTCATCCGACTGATCGTACATGACGACGCTTCTTTCCAGGGACCTTTCAGGGTAGCTCATATTTGCTACCACCATCATTTGGGGTTAAGTCTACCCGGCGAAAACTCCCTGCTTGTCCGATATTGGGCTGGCTTTTTCTTTTTAATAAGCTTGCACTCCCCTCCCCCCGTCATTAGCACACAAAGGGGTGTCCTCTAAGCATCTTAGCACTTTGGTCTCTTCTAAGCCGTAATATTGTATGTCGGCGTTGCACCTGCCGATGCTCCAGCCCCCGCAGGCGGTCCTATAGCCTGCTGGGTTTGACTCTTTAAATTTTCATTTCAGAGAACCGTTAATGTCTTTTCTTTTGTGGATGACTTCTTTGCCGCCCTCGTCTCCACAGTCTTATTTAGAGTAACCGCTGATCCCTCAGAATTTGAAAGAATTCATAACGTGCACATTTAGCTTCTAAATTTGGTTAGCCAGAGAGATCAACTACTATCCTCCTTCCGTCACCTCCTTTCTTTAATTTTTTACGTGTTACTTTTTATTACACCAGCAGCTAGGTATATAACAGGCTTGCTCTACAAAGCATACCGTACAGGGATAAGACTGATTACTTGGGGCGGTCGTTTAAGAAAATTTCACGTGTTTTTGCATTACTTTTAGTAAATAAGCAAATCCTGTCTATTACTAGATTTAACTTTATCTCATTTCTGTGAAATCTAAAATATATCGTTCGTTTGATTGAAGAAAGAAATCTTTTTCCGGCGTCTCACATGCCCAAGAGGGAAGCTAACTGGCTTCTGATAAGATTTTGGTGGATTAAAATCCTTTTTATAGCAAATTATTTCATTAAACAGGACCGTCTACTATTGCAGGCACATGGTGTGGTTAAATTTCTTATTTTAACCCATACTTCATAAGACCTTTAATAAATAAACATATTTCCTCTCAGAACATATCTACAAATATTGTAATGAGAGAATTTTCTCTACCAAGACATATTGGATAATAATGTACGTTTATTTTAATCATAAGAAGCGGTAAAAATTAAAAAATGCTTTTATCGAAGTGATAAAAATGTTCAAAATTAGACTCAATAAAAAAATCAGATCTTATAATCTTTGGAAAAACTGCTGTAAAATTATCATTTTTGAATGTTTTTTTTTGTATTCTTTAGATTATTCGATCGACGGAAAACCCACAGAAAAATGGCAAGATTCTTTTTATGGGATGTTGATTAATTTTCTGTTATTTGCACTTTAATATGTAAGAGATTGAATAGTACAAAAATTTTGTGGGTTCTTTTTTATGGATATATTATACTGATATAAATAAATTGACGGCACAACAATATTTATTACTAGGTAAATTATATTTTATTGCTGGTATAGATACAGCCATAAATGATGTGTGTTTTTACCATCCGATTCTTGTTGCTTATAAAGACAGAGTGTCATTACATATAATAGCAATGTGTATCTGACAGTTTTTTACTAAAAATATAAATGAGTTGTTTTTACAATATTTTAGTAAGTTACTTTCGGACTCTTTATGATTGAAATACGCGCGTTATATTATGGATGTACTCATAATTTTTTAACCTTCAATCATATAGTTCAATCAATGATTATATTTTTATCAGTGTAGCATGATTAATCAGGAAAAATGACCGTCAGTGATATTGGTCTTTTTCTCATATTGGCGGGATTCTTGAATTTTTATGGTGAGTGCAATTAAAATTAATAGTTATAAAACAATATAAGTTAGACACTGTTTTCAAATAATACATTCAAAATTGTAACAAAGATCTAAACGGATAGCGCGAGTCACACTTAAAATACCATGGGTTTAAAAAACATTAAAAATCTTCACGGGTTCCACAGATATCACCAAATCTATTGAATCATGTATGGATGAACATTAGACTACTTTCTTTGAAATTGAAACTTTCAAAGACAATTCATTATTTAATTTCAACACTGACCTCTTTGTTTCAGGTTTGTGGTATTTAGTTTTAATATAGTTTTTTTTAGTTTATAAATTATTTTTTTCAACGGTACATTTGGTTATTTCATTTTTAATTTAAAAAAAGAGTCATGTCTTCTGTCGAAAATTTGTCTTTTTTAATTGAGAATTCATAGTTTTTAATTAAACTGTTTAAACTGTTCATCTATAATACATAAATTATGTTAAAAATTGTTTCTTTTTTTCCATTCCCATAATCTTTGACTAAAAAAGTATTAGAAAAGTCTGAAATTTCACACCTCAATTTCTTAACGGATTTCTATGTTTTGAGACCCCCTGAAGCAAAAAACAATTATATATTTATGTATAGAAAATATTACAAAAGAATCGAATATTCGCTTTTTATGAAGAAAAAAAACACATTCGTCGTCCGGATAGATAAAAGGTCAAAAGAGTATTGTAGCTTTTCATTGCAAGGTAGCTCAGAAAATAAATTTAAACTGAGAAAAGGCTGTCAAAAGCCGAGCGCGTAGCATGAATGGTATGATAAAAACAATTCTTCTTATTGGAAAATTAAGTATACCATTTTTAGTTCTGAATGTATCCTTTTTAGTTTGAAATGTAACTAGTTGGCTCGAAAACGAACTATTTGCTTACTAATTCCTTTCTTCCTGGTGAAAAATGTATATTTTTACGACTGAAAATTTATTTATTCTATATTTGGATGAAAACGAAACATGTATATTTTAATCAAAAAATAGTATAATAACAGAAAAGGACGCTATTTTGTAAAATTTTCAGAATTACGATAATGTCCGAGAGCTCTGTATTATCTTTTAGTCGGCAACAGCGGCAAGATGAAACACAAGGTATATATATTTTGATATCTTCAGCCACATCTTAAGAAGTCGTAAAGATTTATGAAGTTTTCTTAGCTTGAATTAAAAGAAATATTGAAAAAGATGCTTCTACTTTCATTTAGATTTTTGATACAATTTCCGTGACACATAAAACGATTTGTTATCTTTAACTTACATCTGAAAGAAATTTTGAACGGCAGCCGTACTTGAAAGGAGCACTAATGCGTTAAATGGAAAAATCACAGCGTGAATTTCGTTTAAGACTACTGCTCGCTCCTTTTAGTTGCTCTGCTGCCCCAGACGGTGAATGAGCTTTACATCAAAGGTTCTTGTACAAAAGTTTGGCCCTTCGACCAGCCTAAGGTGGGACAGTTGTGCTCCTAAAATAAGAGAGCAGACGTCCCAAACAGAGGAACTGCAACTCTTTCTAAATCTAAATTATTGAACTTTCACTAATTGATAGTGAATATTCACTAATTCAATTAGCGTGAAGTCGTTCACTAACGATTAGTAGAAAACTACTAATGTCATTAGTGGAAATTATCCGCTAATAAAATTAGAGAAATCCTACTAAGAAATTAGTAAAATTCTTCTTAACAATTAGTAAAATTTCACTAAACAATTAGTAGTCCGTGTCGTTGCAGTGTTTACTAATCAAACAGTGTAGAGTTTTTGTGGACCTAAACTATGTGACTATGGCCTGGAATAAAATACGCATCTATCGCCTAAACCTTTACACAGATAATGTAATGCTCAACTGCCTCTTTTTACATTCTCATCAAGAGAAGGTATTCGATTTGTGTAAAATACACCCCCCCCCCTTTTTCGTCCAATGTCTACGTTTTGAGACCCCATCAATCCGATAATAAGACTTTTTTCACAACTTTTTGAATTTTGTTGAAAAATCGAAAATTCAAATTTTGACAGTATCAAAAAATAATGCAAAGTCTAAAATTACATTTTGAGGTTAAACTGTGCAAACTAGGTGAAAAGTTGGCAAAACAAAAGCTCTGCATTTTAAAAAGATCTACAAATTTGATTTAAATCACTTTTCTTTTTGTAGTGGTTTTCCCTATCTCTACTATCAAACATACACAAATAACAAGGATATTTTGTAAATCCAGATTGTTGTCCTAGTATCATAGATAAAATTTTTAAGTCTCCACATATTTGCCATTTATGTTCCTCGTATTTTATTTTTGAAAAAACCAATTCAATGTTTGAATACTCTTCTTCATGCACAGTTGAATGCGCTAATGGTATAGGAGCGTACTTATTTGTGTTATGAAGAAGGACTGCTTTAAGGCTCCGCTTCGACGAATCAATGAACAGGCGCCAATCCTCAGGTTTGTATATACCTGGTTTTAATTCGTCAATAAGTCCTTTTACGTCAATGCAGTAAACTAGCCCTGAATCTTCTTTAAAATATTTTCGAAAGGTTTTCTCTCGGTCACGATATTCACTTACTTTACTTCCCTTTGTCAGCATATGTCGCTTTTTAAAGTCTGAAGCCATCAATTCACATTGCTCTTTAGATAGGATAGCCTTTCTAAATAAATCATTCAGACTCTTTTGATCATATTTTTTCACAGATTTCTCCACACCTTTAGGTACATATTCTTCATCATCATGTGAAGCGAGATTTTCTTCACTTTCGTCGGATTCGCTTAGATCTTCGGATGATGTGTTATCGCTTGGTTTAGTTTCTTTCACATTAATCTGATTTGTCGAATGATCGTCCACATGCAGAGAATCCAAACGTGTTGTAAAACTATCTCGTGATTCTTCATTTTCTAAACCTTCTATAAGGATTTTTTCTGGAAACTCAACAGTTTTAGGACTAGAATAATGTACTTCTTCTTTCTTAATATAAGCTATACCCCCTACTTTTGTTGTACAAAAGTAGCAATCATTTTCATTTCCTGGTTATTTCCATTTTGTTGGTGCAATGAATTTCAGGGACGTCTTGTCCTGATTTTTAGTAACTCGACTTATCATTATATGACACGAGTTACATACAAAGTGTGGTACCCACCTTTTGTCTTGCTGTGAAATCTCAATGTCAAAACATACTTTATACAAATCATTTATTGTTTCTGTTACTTTTCTTTTGTTTTTCGACCCAACAAATTTTGCACATACATAACAAAAGTTATCAGGATTACCAGTGCATTAATGGTTGCATCTGTTACCAGAAGTGCCAGCGGAGTTAAATGAAGATGAGGAATTGTGATGTGCCGTAAATTATATCTAAAACCCACACGCTAAGAATCCTGTCCCGATCGCAGGTGAGTCAGCCGTCCTAGGGGTGATAACTCGCATATCAGAGAGTATCTAATGATTGCAAAGTTCAAGTTCATCACGCTAGCAAATATCTAGTATCCGACATCTCACTATCGAAGTTGCGAAGTATTAGCGAAAATTCTACAAACTCAATTGATTAACCCATTAAAACTCTAAGGCACTTCTTAAAAGAAGCTAAAAATATTATAATGGAGTTCATGAATATCGCTATACATAGGTTCTAAGTTTTACTTTATGATCAAGGGTCGAAAAAAGTTCTAGTTTTGTGATTCATGTAGTGGAAAACCTCCAGAACAGTATCCAAAACATCGATTTTTTGAAAAAATATCAACTTATCACGTTTATTGTCCACTTACGCCGACTAGGAGTTGTTTTTTGAAAAACATGACTTAAAGTTCGTAATCAGCGACCTCAAAAACCCACAGTAAAGTATTTTCAATGTTTATAAATCGGTTTAAAATCGTAAAACTTGATTTTAATGTCATTATAATCAAATTTGAAGCAAATTTTCACTTTTCGCGATTTTCTGCTTTTTCATCGCCGTATGGTGAGTTGAAATTTTTGTAAAAAAAAATCAAAACATGGTTTTCGATGTATTTTTTCCCGTAGAATTCGATTCTGAAGTCAAGAAAATAAAATTTTTCTTTATTTTTTTTATTTAAAAAAAAACCATGAAAAAACCGTAAAAAATGAGGTTTTTCGATCAAAACCCCATAAAAAAGTAGCTGGACACTACTTTTTTATTGCAAATTCGGATTCAGCGTCGAAAAATACATAAGAATATATATGTCTGGTCAATTGCACAGACACTTTTGTTTTTTTTGTGGGCCTGTGTTATCAAACAAATGCCATTAATTGTCCATACACTGTCCGTGGTATATCGATACATTTTTTCCAGAAAAGATAATTTTTAAGGTAATTTTTGCCAGAGAAACAATTTAGATTTCGTTTATTTGTCAAAACAATTTTCTGCACCCACTAGCATTCATTTCTGCGTTAAAAAGCATTGTTCTTCTTATAATTTTTTCCTAAATAGTAACTTAAAATAATATTGTTTTTAGATAAACACATTTCTGAAAACAAAATAATGCAAAGTGTTTAAAAACTATATTCAGGGAATTATATGAAGAATACTTATGATGAAAATCGCTGGCAATGCATAAACCAGTTTATAGGGGTTGGTTTGGTATAAACCGGTTTTTCAGATATAAAACAGGTTTCAAAACGCTAAAAACGAGAACATTAATTGAAGCAAAACAACAATTTTTCAAGGAAAGCTTTAACACAATAGCTATTTTTATCAAATAAATAATGTTCATAACCAATTTCTAAAAAAATTTATGCCAAAAATTAAATATAATATGTGCAAAATCTATTTCCAAACAAAGTGCTAAAAAATAAGTCCATTCTTAGTGAAATCTTCAGAAGAAATTTACAAATAATTAAAAAAAAAAAATTTCAGCAATTATAAAGAATTATTCTGTTTTTACGTAGCAGTTTTTTTTAATGTCAAAAATTCTCACGCTTCAGTTTTTGTTTTTAGAAATCATTACAAATTTTTCTCTAATACGAGCCCTAACGCTCTACTTGCCAAGTTAGTTTCACGGAATTTATGGAAATCTTTTTACAAAAAAGTCCAAAAAAATAAGACAAAATTCAATAATAATTTTTGAAGCAATTGAGAAAATATTTCTTGCAAAAATGTTAAAGAAATTGAACAAAAAGTCTTCTGTTTTACCTAATATATTCTGTAAATCTTAATAATTCTTATATTTAAAAATGTTTTCCCCAGCTATCTACCGTTACCGAATTTTCCACAATACCAACCTGAGAGCTATATTAGAACGTTTCCTTATACAGAAAATTTCAACATTAAGCAAATAAAACAAATTCTTAAAAAAAAAAAAATTTCAACCATTTTAAAAAAGTGTTCTTTTGTTTTCACTTAAGAGTTTTGTTTTTATTGTAAAAATATTTTTAACTTTTAAAACCTTTTTTTATTTGAACGGTAGACAATTACGAAATTATTCGTGATACTAGATCCAGCGATTTAATTGACCAATTAGTTTCACAGAAAATTTCGACATAAATCGAAGCAATAAAGAAATTTTCAAGGGGAGATTTTACCACAAAATCTATTTTTTTCAACCGAATAATGTTCAGAACAAATTTCTATAAAAATTGATTCAACAAATTTAATATAATTTACGGAAAACCCTTTTACATGCAAAGAAAAAAAAATAAAACAAAATTCAATGCAACTTTTAGAAGAAATTAAAAAAATATTTATAACAAAATTCAAAACAAACAAATTTTGAATGGAAGGCTTCAACCGCAAGAACTAATTTTTAATCCAAATGATATTTAGAATTACTTTGTATACAAATATATACCAAAAAATTAAATATAATTGATGCAAAACTAGTTTCCAAAAAATGTCCTGAAACATAAGACAAACTGCAATGAAATTTTTAGAAGAAACTGATAAATAATTTTCTAACCAAAATTTGCAACCAATTTAAAGAAAGGAGAAGTTCTCTGTTTTTACGTGATATATATTTTTTAATGTTAAACATTTTTGTATTCTTCAAATCTTACAAAACACCCCGTCAAACTAATTAATGCCGTCTTTTCTTATATTTCATTGGAAAATAATCAAAAATATTATGAAAAATAGAGAACAAAATTTTTAATAAATTAAAAATACGGAAAAAATACATTTTATGTTGCTTTCTAAATAAAATTTTGAACCGATTTATCTTGTAAAACTTGCAAGAATTAGGCGTGAAAGTTTCATAGTGTAATGTATTTTCAGTGCCATAATAATTTCGACACTAATTATTTCATAATTTTTTAATTTAGGCCAACCAGCTTCCGCACTTTAAAAAATTATATTCTGGTATACTTGTATATATCCACTGAAAAAATAATACTTCAGTCTGTCGATACCAGCAGATTGTTTTGATTCGATTAATGTTCTCGTTTCTAGCGTGTTGAAACCTGTTTTATATCTGAAAAGCCGATGTATACCAAACAAACCCCTCTAAACCGTTTAAGCATTGCCAGCACTCTCCCTGCTTACGTGCGTACCTGCCAATAGTTATTTTCAAAGGGAAATATCACTATATATCTTATGCATGTAAATCATCAGATACAACAAAATAATTTAAACTTTTAAAATTTTCCCTTCTAACAAGAAGAGTGGTAGAGGTTATTTAGTGACTTATTTTTTTTGTTTATAAATGACCTAGGAAAATTTCTCCTTTTGTGATTTTCATTACTTTGAATCCTGTACTTGAAATTTTTTTCCATATAAAATACCCATCACTTATGCAATGGTTTGTTTTTTGGAGCGGAAAAAACTTAAACCAGTAGATCAATATCCTACATAAATCTGCAGATAATAGTAGGTTGTTTTCACAGAACTTATTCATTCACACCTGAAAACCCGGTTTATACAAAATACCCCCCGCCCCCCGTACTTTACCGGTTTGTGTGACTAATGGAAAATATGTGGTCTTTGTTTAATTTTTCAGGAAATACGCATTTTTTTGTATGATTTAAATGAAACAAGTGTTCTTTTATGTCATTTCTAGGAAAAGCATACTTCTATCCTTTGTTTGGCTGTTAAAAAGAAACCGGTTTCATTCACGTGTGTGGCATAACGGTTATTCCCACGCTTACAACATATGGCTCTTCCCCCACCTAACAAAGGACTTCCCCACTCCGCATATACAATACGTACATAAACCGACGCATTTCACAAAGTTGAATCAGTTCAGTTGTTGTATCTAAACGAGCCAGTATGTAGCAAGTTGACAGTTATTCAGTAGATATATTATCCTCGCTGGTCTTTGATTTTTTAAAGTTCCCACAAACTCAAACTATCAACGTCTGGTTTTACACTCAGACGAAATAAACTGTTCCTGATATACCAAAAATTAATGAGATCAACCCAAGTCATCACTACTTAAACCAGTATTTATTAAAGCTGCTCTTTTAAACGCTTGGTTATTGTGTCTGAAAGCTTTACGAAGAGAATCAGGCAATGAATGATCCTGCCTACTATTTAAGAACTTAATCCTTCATTTTTCATGACGATTATAATTGTACTAGAGGTTGAATCACATAGGACATTTCAACCGCTCAATAAAATTATTAACAGTTCAGGCAACATTATCACCTTCGACTATGCAAAATTGGCTGGTGTTTGCAACCGCTGATGGTAATAAGGCGATATTTCTGAGGGACGGCAATGAATACAACGACGAGACGGACAAGGACAAGAAGAAGGGCGAGGTTGAGGCTAATAAGAAAAAGGTATATACTCCCGAAACAGTTCTTCAAAAGTCTACTTTGCAAGGACTAAAAAATGTAATTGTATGTGTCGGTGGAAAGTGTAGAAGGATTCAACGACTATTGAAAAATGTAGAAGCATGCGAATATTTTCAAATTAAAACGATTGTGAATTGTTTAAGCGCAGAAAATATTTATTCACCGAATGAGGAATTATTCCGTCAAATAATTAAGTTTAAATCTTAACTTCATATAATGTAGGCGAAGTTGAACTTGTATTTTCTACACGTACTTAAATAAATGTAATTTATTGGAAAATTACTAAAGAAATACACAAAGATTTGGAATTACAATGAAAAAAAATGTTTATACTTATTACCTGTCACTTAGAATAATTTAGGATAATTTTAAGTTTTAAATAGTAATTAAATATTATACATACCTTTAAGTATTCTTCAGTTTGTTTTTTATTTCCACACACCTCCTTTCAACCTGAATATAAAGTAAGATTAAGATAATTAATTTTCATTGTAATTATTTCTTGCATTTTTCCACTCGATCAGATACATCCTTTACTCTTAGGCTAACAGGAAGGAGGTGGGGACATCTCCCCTTTCTGAAACGGAACAAACGTAGCACCTAATGTTCGTGACAAAAAGTTTTACACTTTTTTAATCCTAGAATAGCACAGAAGTGCTTCCAAAATAAGACAGCAGATGTTCCAAACAGGGGGCCTGCTGTGCAATACGTTTGAATTCCGCAACCGTCATAAATTTCTTGCCGTGCGCTGTGAATAAACTTAATAAGTATCACTTTTTTATCCAAATTAGGTGCTGCTGCCCATCAAGTCAGGCTAAAAATTTCTTCTCAAAACTATGTATATCGAATTAAATAAATATAATCATTTTTTTCTCGTAGTACAGTCTTTTTTATTTTTTCATCTTTTTACCATATATACAATATAAGTATCTTATGTACCAGGAACAAAGTAGAAAACTTAGAAATTTTTGTTTAGTTGCAAAAGAGAATAGATTGACAATTTCAATAATCTTTGTGTACTCACATTGTTCATTGGCACTTTAGAAATCATTTACATAGATTATGAAAAATAATTACTTGTGTTGAAATTATCGCCGTATTACGTTACATATTGCACAAAAAGTGGTTGACTTGAGTTTTTTGAATTATTTTAAGGTGTAGATAAATAGAGAAAAAACATTCATAAACTTAGATCTGGAAAAGGGGTGCAGAGGTTATATTGGATGAATAACAGGTAATTAGCGAATTAACATAAGCCTCTGTAAGGATTTAAAATTTTTTTCGAGCAGTAAAGAATCTATTTTCATACCGATGGTGGAACTTGACCTTAAAAAATGGTAATACCAACTAAACTCACCTTCTATTCTTGCCAACCCATGTTCCTGGAGTCGCTTTTATTAATTATATTGAGTATATCCTTCAACTACAATGAATTGAAAATTCAATAGAACTTTTCGATACTTTTTTTGTAATCATAACCTAAACTGATAGTATGAATAAAACGTTCTTATTGTGATAATATTATTGCAAAGCTCCTTTTGATTTGTATTCTTCAAGGTGTGTCTTTTCCTGAATATTATATGTATTTTATTTTTTTAATTCAATGGGTCCCACGACCGACGCAAGGAGTTGTGCCACTTTGTCACGCTGGAATCTGGCTTTGCAGGAAATATGATGGCGCATGGTTGTATGCACATACGTCCTTAGAAATGTTCAACTACATATAATTTAAATTTATCTCAATGCTATGAATGAAAGATATTTTAACCACAAAATTTGGTCTTACTTTGTACCTTATACTTCCTGCTAAAGCCCTAATTAATACCTCTATGAACTCTGCAACCAAATTAAATATTTTTAATATCCTAGTTCATTCCTGGCCCTAATAGGTTTATTTGATTGTAGAAAAAAAATCAGAAAGGAAAATTATTTGCACACCAGTGATTAATTTTCTTCATCTATATTCCTTAATATCTATGTTGAAAGAAATATTTTTTAAAGTCATGCATCTAATATTAATGACAACAGTTAATATAAATATTCACATCAATTTACACACGTCAGAAGTTATATTATGCAATAAAATATAATAATTTTCAACCATAAAAATTTCCAGTTGAAAAATAATTTTCAACTGAAAAATGGAATTCAACCAAATATTAGAGATTGTGCCTGTAAATGGTACAGATTTTCTACCGGATTAAGATTACATATTAAACAGACTTTACCTGCTACATAGTCATATCTTAAGTCATTTAAGCATACTCATCCTATTTTGGATCCCAAAAGCCCAAGCTGAGCCATAAGTTTTGCATTTTTATTTTCAAATGAGAGTTTTCTAGAAATCTCAAAGGGAGGTAAGAATAAACTTGCAAACTGTCGGAGGATTCCAGTCTGGCCTCTGTCCAGCCAATTCAAAGCCTGCTTTCAGATATCATATGAATGTTGCCTGGAGCCTGTTTCAATCCTGACCGCATAATTAGGCGTGTAAAGAGGAAGAGCCAGTATTTTCTTATAAAAATTCGTCTGAATTTTCTCAACAGATTCACGAAACCATAAACCCCAGACTGCAATAGCAAAGAAAAGGAAGCTCAGACACATGCTGCTAAACAACACTCTCTTAGTGTCCCAAGAGTGGCACTTCAATGAGAAGAGAATCCTGAGGACCGCACCCATAGCTACATTTGAAGCACTTATCCTTCGTTCACGAGTGTCAAGATAATCATACGTCTGCACGATCTCCAGAAGTTCGTTCTTATAACGGAAGCTATAATCTTTCCGGATGTTGCCCTTATTAAAAATAAGAATTTTATATTTACTTTCATTTAATGGAAAGAAAATTTTCTTCGCAGTATTGAGCATTAATATTTATGTTCCTCAGAAGGTCAACTGAAAAAGCTGCTAGTAGCACAATATCATCCGCGTAAGTCAAAAAGAATACTCCTGTAAAATAATTAACCATAATACCTCTGGCTCCATGATTTATTAAGTATTCCTTAGATTCACTGAGGAATAGGGCAAATAGTATAGGACTCAAGCTTTCTCCCTGGAGGAGACCAAAGGTTTCCTTCACCGGGTTGGTGTAACCTTCAGTTGAACGTATAGAAACAGTAGCTTTCTGATATAGGTGAAATAATTTTTGATATTTTGGCGCTGACGCCCTTCTTCAGGAGTTTTTTCCAGCGGTGACGATGGTTAATTGAGGGGAAGACCCTTTTGAAGTCAACAATAAATGAAAAAAGTTTGCCCCCTGGTTCGGAGAGAGGTATTTGGATCTTAGAAGATAAGGTGAAAATGTGGTTCAAGCAGCTTCTACCACTTCTGAAACCATCCTGGTTCTCTGGAAAAGCCCTTGTACTCTTAGTCCACCTAGAGATCTTGGATAGTAAAATCTGCATAAAAATCTTAATTATATAGTTAACAAGGGCAATTTCTCTATAATTTGATAGGTCTGTTTTGAGGCCTTTTTTGTGTATCATAATAAGATGAATTTTTGTCCATTTAGATGGGACTTCTTCTTCCCCCCCAGATTCTACCAAACAAGCCCTCCAAGTATAGGAGCCAATCCTCTGGGAGATACTTATAAAATTCATTGCTGATACCATCCTCCTCTGGAGCCTCGTTTCATTTACATTTTTTTTAACTTTCTCGAATTTCATTTTCCGTAAAATCAGAGTCCAAAAGAGGATGAGATATTTCAAACCAGCGTATACATAATGTAGTACAAGGCGGATACATTTAATTGGCAAATTCCTGCCTCCCTGCTAGGCTAATATGTCCAACAGTGGAGGCTTGACATCTAAAGTTATCAAGCGCCTTCCAGAAGTTCGCTGAATTATAGGCTGAAGCCAGATCATTGAGGCGAGAACTCTCAAATTCCTTATGCTTTTTATCAATCATACATACATAGTGTCGTTTCGACTCTTTGTAAACCCTATCATCAGCATCTGGAAACCCTTATTCTTTACACTTTTTTAACTCCCTTTTTATTTTACGAGCCAGGTAGGAACATTCATCATCGTTCCAGGGTTTCTATCTGAATTCTCCTATATATTGCTTTTTTGTCAACTCCACCTTTTTCGCTATCTGAGTGATTGTAACCGTAATTTTATCATTTATGTCATCGATAGGTAAATTTTCCTGTAGAGCAACATTAGGAACGGACTTCATGCCCTCGATGTAGGCTAATTCTAGATGATTTTTCCATTTAATCGACGTATTTAAAGAATGTACATTTAGATTACAATTGGAATCCCCTTTACGATATAAGTATAAGTTATACGCAGCGAGATCAATTATACTATCACCCAATTGTTCCTCAAAAGCCACATGCGTATGACTATTAATAGTCACATTGTTTTTTGTACCAACTAAATTGTTTTTAACGTTAACATTAATTCTCTCAGGAGCCATGAAGGTAAATCGAGCAGGTCTATCCCCTGGTAATCTGCCATTTAATACTACCATATTATTACTTTCTAAAGATTCTGTTAATGCAGGGCCATATCTATTGATTTTGTTATCCAAATAAAGTCTACTATGTGACGCTGATATACTCAATGGCAAAATCTCAGAATTTACTTGATTTAGCATACATATACGCGAATTGAAATCCCCTCTACCAATATAGGTAAATGGGAATATTTTACGAGAAACTCAGAAAGAGTGGTATCCAGGGTCTCAATAAGACTATCTATATTCAAGGAGGGGGAAATGTAAACAGTGCCTAGAATAAATTCTATATCGCTAATTTTACACTTCATAAAAATCCAAGACGCAGTCCTAATAATTATTTCATCCTTATAGATCTCGGTGTTAATTAAAATAGGAATACTACCGCTTGAGCGGCCTCTTGGATTATTACGAGAAGTGTTACTTACAATAATATCATGGGTTGGTAGCCACCTCAGCCATGAGCAGGGGGGTACGGTCGACTAAATTTCGCATATAGAAACCACAACTAGTCGGAGGACATAATCCGCGATTTCTGGCAAATTGGTAAAGCCATGTACATTCCAATGGATGAGACAAACCTGATCCTTAATCCAAGATGATTTATCTTCTACAGACGATAAATTGATCTTAAAAGCTTGCAATAGTTTCAATGTTGAGCTCCTCCATTGCTATTCTGATGCAATCTCATTTCTGCTAGTGGTTCGTATTCTAGAAGATGCACTTCGACGAGGTATAGCATTCAAATATTTATCCATCGAGGAAGCAGATTCAGAAGAATCGCTATCCTTCCACTTGCAGTTGGGTGGTCTGCCTCTATTGTTCTTTTTAACAGTTTGGGCGGCCTAAGAGAAATTATCAACAAAGTTCCCTTTCGGCGTTGAATTTAAATCAGAAGTGATTTCCTGTATTTCACTTCGAGAAAGGGGCTTATTATCGATAAACAGTTTCTTTCCTTTCAGGAAAATGTTCAACAAATCAATAAAAAAATCAGCTCGTCACGTTGAATTACCTTAAAAAATTACGTGAGTTTTAGGTCATGACTTCCTTAGAATTTCTTTCAGAGCGCAACAACTTTTTTTAGCGAACATTTCTTTCTCTGGTCTGCAAATAATGATTATTATCGACGAACACATTTAGGTTTTACAGCAGAAGTTTGACTTTTAACTTTCTCTGTAGGTAATCATGCAATCTGTTTTACCCACAGACCCCCAGAAGTTCTATGTGGTCTACTCGCTGCGTTAGTGCTGCTTTGACACAACTGATACCAAACTGATACGTATGTCAGAACAAATATGTTTATTTGCATTTCAAGTGCAAACATTAGTTTTTGAATTATTTGTGCATAATGTTCGTGAGCGATTTTTGTTGTTTTCCCCCACTTTGATAAAAATAAACCTCATAACTAGCCGATTGATAGCATTGCAAGTATTTCTCCAAAACAGTAATTAAAAAAAAACTTTTTTCAATATTCTAATTATTTAGGACCAGAGACACATTCTTGCATGCCTTCTATTTTTCATGCCAAATTTTTAACACGATATATCATTCCATGTGGACATAAGTTGGGAACGAAAACTTCCACCGGAACAAAGAAGAGACATGGACTTTATTAACTCCTCTTTTATTTCTCAAACTTTCAGAGCTATACCTTATTTCGTTTAGACGCAAGTTGAGAAAGAAAAATTGAAGACCAGGTTTGGTCACGTGACCAAATAAATAAAAGATAGAATAGACAAAATCAAAGATGCGCATATTTTAATAGTGCTCCAATATTGTTTACGAAATCAACTATATAATGTAGTCATAATGTTTTAACTGATGTAATTTCGTTTAAAATAATGTTATATTCGCAGTAAATAATGTAGTAACCCGTGCAGAAAATTTCCAACTTATTCCAGAATTCCGATCTGGGCCCGATCGGATTTTCCACATGTGACCCCAAGGGGGCAGATAATTTTGATGGCGTCAGAACCACGGTGGATCGGGTTAGTTTGGATACGATTACATCGAGTTTTCTGTTTTCATCGTAATATTGTTTTTCTTTCATATAACTTGAAATGCCAAAAGTATTTCATTTTTAGCTTCTGAAGATTTCCAGGAATGTATTAGAGAAAGTGTCGTCATTTTGAGCGCATTTACTGTTTATGTAAATAAAAAACTATTTTCCAGCTTTTAAAATTTTCAATTTTGTTGCTCATATTCTGAAAAAAGAGATCACGTTATACCAAATATATGAGTTTCATGATTGGTTACATTATAAATTAAATTCTTCATATATTTTCTCGAACATAACCTTATTTTTTTAATCTCACTCCACATGCCCCACGTGTATAAGTCAAACAAAAATCATTCCAAAAAAAGATTAGAAAGATTAAAAAATATTTATAATTAGAATTCATTTGTGTTTGTGTGTGTAATAGCTCTAAATTTGAACATTGATTGTCAAAGCGTAATAGTTTTCTTTGAAATGCAAACTCTTATCGATAAATTCATGCAATACAAACAGATAATGCAATGTAGTATGTTGAAAATGAGATATAATGTAGAATAATATATAATGCAGAATAGAGAAAAATTGAAGTTTTGTAAAATGCAAAGATGAAAAAATATTAATACAAAAACTTTTGAAATTTTACTAATTATAGAAATAAAAAATTTAAGGCGCCATATCTGGGCCAGATCGGGTCCACACCAAAAGTTTCTGCACGGGAAGATAACTACGCAGGCAGATACAACAAAAAATACGCATATTTTAAAACTGCTCCAATATTGTTTACAATATTGAATATATTATGTAAATATACAGTTATAACTGATGCAATTTCGTTTAAATAATTTGATATTAGCCCTAAATAATGTAACAACTATAACTAGAAAACTGCGTAGGTGCATAATACCAAAGATGCAAGCGTTTGAATAGTACTATACAATATTATTATATGGAATCAACCATATTATGTAATAGCCTTATTTCCAATTGCTAGTTTATAATAATTTGAATAAGAAGTAGGATTATAATACACGTCAGCCTTTGTTTGTTGATACCTCTCATATTTGAACTCGAAGTTTAGAAGAAAAACATTAAGGGCATGTGATACTTCGTCGTGTAGTCACTATTTTGAGGTTAGGATCAGTTTTCAACTATCTGCTTAACAAATTTATGCATCTTTTTCAAATGCACAATTTCTGTCTTCTCGTCTTTTTCCGTATTTTGCATGTGCTTGAAGTTTCGAATCATCATTAGGAAAAATTGTTCGTCTTTTTGAATACTGTATATATCCGTACAGAGAATGTCTCAATCTTGAAAAAAAGTTGTCTCAAAAATGTTTCCAATGTGCTCACTTTTTGATTTTTTATCCAAAATGGCTGGCTAAAGAACCTGAACTTTAGTTTAAGACACTCAAAAATATACCAAAGGCCAAGCTAAGCTGTGAACTCTTTCGAAAGTTATCGTCCTAGCAAACTAAACATGTACAGACTAACAGACAAACAGAATAAATAAAAAATATTTTTTTATATATCAAGCGACATTTCTGGAATTTAAGGTTTTTTTATTTTATAAAATATAAATGTAATTATTAGGTCATTTCAGCAAAAATCACTGTAATTTATACTAATAATCGATATATTCTTTATATATTAATAAGTTAAAACATATCAATACAAATATTGAAAAATATTATGCTTAGAACTAAAAAGTATTACATAATACTTAAAGAAAAGTTTCGTTATCCAGTTGTGAATGGTTAAATGGTAGTTCACTAAGTTGATTAAAAGTGGTAAGAAAATAGGAATAAATGAAGCGTGGTCCCAAAAAAGCTTTTTTCTAAAATGTCTACCCTACAAATTTTTCCTTTTGGAGTCAAAATGTCTCCTGAATATTGTCATTATTTATTAAAAAAATATTTAAGGATTTCTCAAGTCAATTTCTGCACAAAAATTGCTTTTTGAATTTCAACTATTAATTTATAATTTTACTTCAGTAGATATGCATTTTATCCTTTTTCTATTCTAATGTAAAAAAACCATAAACAGCAGAAACTAAAATAACAAGCAATTTCTTACAAATCATGGGGTTAAGGGATACCTAAATTTTTTTTAAATTCTGCCAATATGCATCGGACATTTTACACGAAAAGAACAATTTTTAGGCATTAAAAAATATAGGAAATTCTCATTTTTGTTAAATTTGAAGTACATTTTATATTTGTAAAGTTTTTATTGAGTTGAAAGTGATGAAGTTTTTTCATTAATTGGAAGAGGCCATTTTTTTATTTTTAAGATTTCTATTGTATTTAAAGAAATAATTTTTTATTTTCGTTTTTTTTAAGTAGAAGAAGATAATTCAAAGAAATATATATATATATTGTTATTGAGGCGGAGGAGAGGAAGTGTTAATTTTCTATTTTTCCTGAATATAAAAGAGGGCTTTTTTATTGGTATGGTTGTTACAGAACTAGAAGGAAGGAAGTTCGTTTTTTTTAAGTTTTTTCAAATAGGAAGATGCACTCATTTTTGGATATAGTTAGATGATATCTTTGCTGTTTTTTGGAAGATATCGTTTTTTAATTGACCCAGCTATCATTAGAGTGAAGTCGATTTTTTGATTGAAGTTAGGGTTCAATTTATCAAAGTTTGTAGGTTTAGGTTTTGCAGTTTAATTACACTTAATTGAAAAGTGTTAAAAGCTTCTATTTTATATGTGTAGATTATTGAGGGTTTAAATAGAAAATTTCTAAATTAAAATTAGTTTAAACTTTAATTTAAATTTCACTAGTTACGAACATTTTTGTACTAAAAACGCACGCATGATTGAAGAGATTTGGCGGGGAATCCCAATGAGCCTAGTACAGTCGGTCAGATGGTGTGATCGTCGCGAGTTCGGCTATAGACGTAATAGCTCGGAAACCTTCGGGCGTTTTTAGTATAGTCTTTTATAATTCTCGCAAATCCCTGTTGGAGATATCGCTAGTGGTACTCATTTCAATACACATTCTTATTTAAGAATACCAAAATTCCTTACATTTCCCACAACCTATTTTACTTAAAATTCTGACAGTTTGCTAAAAGTTTTACAAAACTTGTTATTGACCAGTAGCACTTTTTCGCACTCACAACTTTCAGACAGTAAATAAGACTTTTTCTAAAAACGTAAATACTAATTCTTGCTCGCTCAATTTTATAATAATAGATAAAGAAATATCATGATCTCTTATGATAGTAGGAATTTTTATAGCAGTACCCCGATTATCCCCGAATTCTTACATTTTATTTTAATTATACATATAGAATGAATCAAATATTGATATCAAAAGTCTTCCCATGTGTTGGTTTATTAACATAAAAGTTTAAATACACAAAAATTCAAAAATTGGTAAAGAATTGCTCGCTACAAGTTATTTTGAGCGTAGCGTAGAGTTACATTTTTTGACTTTTTTATTCATAAAACATTAGAATTAAAATTTTTTTATTTTAAAGACCCGGAAAAACTTTTGCATTTTCTTCGTTGATTGAAACAGGCACTCTGCTTTTTTATGTTTTGTTTTGTTAAAACAATCCACTTTTATGAATCATAATATAGTTGGGCATGCCTATGCAAAAACACGGCGTAGATTTATTATTTATTTTAGAGTACCGGAAATGATAGTATAGTGTAGATTTATATTTTATTGCTAGAACTATTTAAAATGTTCTATTTATAAGAGACTAACATTAACAATATTGTAGGTTAACGAACAGAAAAAACATTGGCATTTTTTTCTCGCTTATCTCGGCCACTCTGTTTTTGCTAAAGCTCCTTTGAGCTACGTGCTTATTCAGATAATGCAAAATAAAGTAAGCCTTTTATTCTTTTTTATTATTGTATTTTAGTAACAAACACTTTTTTCCTGATTAATAATTTTTAAAAATGCTTGCAACCTATCGTAAAATATCCGTGTGTATTATTAAAATAAAAAACATACGAAAACCTGAACAAATAATTCTGGAAAGTAAAACGTTAAAAAATGAATAACTTGATGGTTCAGAACACAATCGTTGGTTAAACAAGGTTGACTTAAGGAAAAATACGATTCTAGATATTACATTCTTCGCTGACCTAGCCCACAAATTTGAAAACTTTTCATATATTTGTCAATTTTTTATTTCTTATGACTTGTCTATTTTCTAGTAATGAAATAGATGTATCGTTTATAATTAGAAAAATGAATATGCTTTTCTGAAATTGGGGAAATTTTTTAAAGATATTTACTGAGTCTTATCAGATGCAAATATATCAGAAGCGAGGTGAGTCCTAAGATCTTGAAGATATCGACTACAATATAGAATTCATGACCTCATAAAGCAGTAGACTATTAATAAGCTACATTTGCTAAGCATATTTATAATGAGTAAATTAATTATTCTATTATTTACTTAGAAAAGATGAAGATTTTCGGTACTGTACTCTTGACCTTGGCTGTTATCCTGAATTTTATTGGTAAATAAAATAATATAATATATCTTTACTTTACGGAAATATGTGCTTTCTTCAGAAGTGTAAATAGAATATGAATGAAAGAGAAAGAATTCTGATAAAAACATTATATAGGAATGAATATAATCTTTTATTCAAAACCTTTTAAGGAAACATCTAAATTTCTATTTTAAAAGTATCCCCTGGGAGCAGGAGGTGGCGTAACTTTAAAGTTTTAAATGGAAGCCTAAATTTTTTATTACAGGTTCAGATTCCTCGTGAAAAATATTTAAGTTTTATTTGAAATTTTCTTTTTGATTTGCGCCAGACGGAGCTTCATTGGCGAAAAGTGAGAATGTTGACTTTTCAATGAATGCGCTTCCAAGTGAAAGATAAAAAAAACACACGGTCATTATTTTTATGTCGGTTAGTAAAAGTTGGTTTGCTGAGGTTCGTTATGTTGCTTAAGCGGCTTTAGGTGGGATTCGGTATCTTAGTTAAGTTTCTTTAGATGGGATAATTGACTTTCTGTGATTTGGTTGATTTGTTTCTGCTGCTCACTATCTTTCGGGTTGAACTGGTTCAGTTGCGTACGTACGTTGCGATTATATGTGTCTGTTATATTCGCTTGGGTTTGATTAACAGTATGGGTTAGAACATTTAAACCAATCCAAAAAAACTAATCAGCACGACAAGATCAAGCCAAACAAATGCAGTGCATAAAAATGAAGCAAACGATACGACTAATCCCAATGCACGCAAATAAACAAAATAAAATGAAACACATTCAACAAAGAAAACCGAAATGAAAGTAAAGAATACATCTAATCAAAAAGAACGTAGGCAAGAATATTAAAACCCAGATCAAAGAAACTAAGACACCCAATCCAACCCAAACGAACGTAATTAGAGTTTAAAATCTAACCCAAGCGAAAGTAAGCTGCATATCCAACTAGAACAAATTAAGATTTACTAACCAATCCAAACAAACTGGGAGTTTGTACTTTTTATTTCTGATTTGTAAGGGCACTCCTTGAACAGTCAACAATTTCCACGTAAAGAACGTATTTTTACGGAGAATTAGGATCTGTAATAAAGAATCTAGTTTTTATAAAACACATTCTCCTTGTTAAATACGTTACATACGTTAAATAAAGAATATGAAATTATAATTTTCACTTTAACTTGGAATACTTCTAATAATTCCTTAAATTGTTGACGGAACTTACGTGTACGGCTTCCTATGCTTATTTCTAGCACCTTAATGAGTAGGAACAACATATCAATGTAATAGCATTCTCAAAAAGGAAATTTTGAAAAACTTTCCTTTAAAATGGTACTTACAAATTCGAAAACCGGGCAACAATTTTTCGTCAAATTCAGCAAATTGTGCGTATTCTGCAAAACTCGAAAATACATTTTTCTTTTCATGGTAGCAACTTGTTGTTGAAATAAAAAAAAAAAATTTTGTGCATTTTCATATCAGGCTAGTAAGGTTATATAGATTTCCGTCATTATGTTTCTAAAAGAACAATTTTATTCCCTTTTACTGCACTTGCATTCTCGTGTTCCTAGGGAGTTAAAAGCGCCGAATTAAAGTTGTATACAAAACAGTTTTACAGTCAGAGAATACGAAACTAAATTTGCCCTCGAAATACCCGAGTTTTTTCCCAAACCGGCAGAGTCTAGTAATGTACAGTGTCCGGTCACCTGCCACTCTCTTTAATATACTTCGCTAATCCCACCTCTTGCACTAACATCATAGTGGGTGGCGCACGCAAATCCTGTGAAAGTTTCGTTCACTGTGTGAGATAGTATTACATGAATCGTCAATCCCGTCAGCCAGCACAAGTGATCGCAGCCGCCGTCTAAAGCCATTACGATAACTACCACCTCCTTCGGATTGAGAAAAAGATGTTGTCAGTCCGTTCAGGACCCTGAGAACTAAACTCGTCTTCCAGCTGCTCTGGATGGGCTCCCTAATCTTCTGCAGTGCCCAGAAATGCATCAGCTTTGACTTGAGTGTCCCTGACCACTCCTAGCTCTGGTAGTATTTCAACGGCAAAATCCAGATCCTATATATTATATAAAATCCAGAAGTGGTAAGTATTTTTCTTTCGGTCGACAATTGGCACCCATTTCCCTAGATGGAGGAGCTCGTCACCCACCTGGGAAAAAGGTAATTTTTTAGTTAAATGATCGAAATCAATTTTTAAAACATTTCGTCTTCATTTACTTTTTGTTTGGTACTAGGAGTAAATTTTCACGGCGGTGACAAGGCCACATTAGGGTATAAAAATATATAAAAAGGCTCACAGATTCACGGCTGCATTCGCAGAATAACTGATTCGCTGGACTTACGTCATAGTCCAGCATTGCCCCATTCTCAACAGACAACGTAGGAACACTGATCCTCCAAGCCCTCCTGACTTCGGGGAATTTAAGTAAAATATATATTTTCCCCGGAAAGGTGTAGTAAGGTCGCCAAACATGGACATAATAATAAGAGAATGAGAGTATAGCCATTTATTTAATACTTGGCAAATGTAGATGGTGGATCAACATCCACTTCGTTCGGATTAAATAAGATGAGTTTTGTATATATCAGAAGCCTTTTTACAGAATCATCAAGAAGGCGAGAAAATGAGAGGAGCCCACCTTCTCCTGAAAATATCGACGGTTTTAATGCAAATGACATAACAAGGCTATTAAATGATTTGGATTGTCCAGATCAGTCATATGACTCGGATTTAGGACACCATGCGTCTATGCATCCGACTCCTGTAGAACATACTATCCACAATCAGCAACATTTACCAAGTTCACACGGTGAGATGAAAATTCATGTATTCTTTCGAAAAACTTTTCCATTTTCCGTTAGAAATTTATCTTTTTAAGTCACAAATTTGACTACTTAGCTGAAATTGCAACCAGCTTATTAAACAATTATTTTCTTGGTAGAAAGTTGTTGATTTCATTTTAAAATTGTCTAGTTAAAAACTGCATTTTATTCATGAAATTGCGTCTTATTTGTTGCACGGAAATGCAAGCATTTAGTTTCTAAAATTATCTCTTCGGTTCAAAATTTTCCTGCTGTGTAAAAAATTATTCTTTTTTTAATTAATATTTTATGCTGGAAAATGGTCTTTTTTGGTAGAAAAGTCATTTAATCTTAAACTGTGTACAAATATGTAAAAATCATTTTGAAAATTTCAATTTTGTGTCGGCCAAATTTCGATGCATTATATTTCAAGTTTGTGTCATATGTCAAATTGTGAAGTTTGTCGTAAATCGTAGCTGATTTTACTCATTTTTCGAAATTTTCGACCAAAATCACGAGATACGAGACCCGAATGTATCTAAAACCTACGCCTGTCAGAGTGAATGAATTACGTAATCCTATATTTATTCTTTGAGATCTAAGTTCACAGTCCAGGTCCAGATCTCCTACTTTGAAGCAAACTTTTGCAAACGTACTTGGATTTAGATTTGAAGATCTAGCCTCTATTCGACTTATTCCCCACAACAACCCGCATCGGATATTCGAACTCCGAAGACACGCTTTTCCTCCAGATACACCCATTCGGTTTAGAACAAAACATCGTCTCCTGATTCCCATTCCAACCGGGGAATTAATTGTATTATCAACGTCCGATAGCGACGTCTGTGCAATATTACAAAAAACATCGAGCAGGCACACGATTCTTCGCGGAATATTTCACCTTGCTTTTGGGCCGCTGGCACGGATTAAAATAAACATAATCAGCGGCATTGGTCAAGAATCGACGACAGAAGAAATCGCGGACTGTCCAGTATCCTCAGAGCAACTAATAAGAATGGATTACAGAGTATTACGTGCGTACACACTTGATATCGTGTTTTGCGAAGTAGGTTTGATTTGAACTTTCTCATGCCAGTTTACTTACTAACTTTTCCAATTATCAAAACATTTCGTTTATAACGCATAATTATAAAATCTTTTAGATACGACATTTTTTTTTAAACGTAAATGTTCAGGTAACATTGAAGAATGCAATTTGGAAGAAAAAAGTCGTAATTTTTGTTATTTTTTAAAATTAAATTTTATTTTATTATCGCTTAGTACTAACGTGTTTTTAAATTAAAGAAAAGTTGTCGCAAATTTAGTGGAAAAATGAACCAATAGGATAAGAATTTATAGCTTGTTAAAAAGTCATATTTCTGGTTTGAAATTAAACTGTTTATTTGAAAATGTAATAGCTTTGTTGAAACTTCGTTTATTGTTTATGGAAAATTCAACAATTTGGCCGCACACGTACTTTTTTTTTAAATTTATATTTTTTATTTAAACTTAAGCTATTCATTTGAAAATTTATCCACTTAATTTTCTTTAATTCTCCATTTTTCATTGGATGAAAATGGTTGATAATTTGCTTTTTTGATATTGAAAAATTGTTTTTATAACTGAAAATTTTTATTTATTTCACGTTCGGTGAAAAATTCTTTGTTCTGGCGAAAAATGTTTTTCTTTATGTGTAAAGTTTTATTACACTTCTGCTTAAAAATATGTCGCTTATAGATTGAAAATTCTACCATATCGTCGTAAATTAACTTTTTTCTTAAAATTTATATTTTTAGCTAAAAAATGAAACTATTCATTTGAAAATTTACCTATTTTGTTGCAACTTTCTTACTATTAAAAAATTTCCTTTTATCGCGAAAATTTATTATTCCACTTGCGGTTGGAAATATCTAACATATAAGTTTATGATTCAGCTATTCAATCATAAATTATGTGTCAGGTTGAAGATTGGTCTTCTTGGTCATAAAATGAATCTTGTGTTCGAAAAATTCATGATTTTGTTTAAAGGTTTAAACTTCTTTGTCAAAAAATCGTCCTAATTTATTATGGAAAACTGTTTGATAATTCGATTTCTTGTCGAAAAAAAAATTTTTATCTGAAAAGTTTAATTTATTTATTGCAAGTGGTTGATAATCAGATTTTTAGCTGAAAAAAAGTGTTTTGGCTAATAATTATATTGCTGACTTAAAAATAAACTATTTGTTTAAAACTGTAGCTATGTTGTTAAAAATTATTTTGTTTTGTGGAAAAATAATTTTGTTAATCTAGAAAATTTCGTTTGACTTTCAGTTAAAAATGTGTCGCTTACAAGTAAAAAATTCATTTATTTGGACATGAATGAACTTTTTTGCTGAAAGTTCAAATTTTTTATAAAAATTAATCTCTGTTTTATAATATAATTATCTTGTTGGAAATTTGTTTATTGTTTGTGTAGAGTTTTTTAAAAATTAGTTTTAATTTTCAAAAAAGTTAATTATTCCACTTTTAAAGAAGTAAATTCGTCTGAGAATGTGTTATTGTCCATACGCTCCAACAAACATAATAGTGGATTCAGTTGCCCATGAATCATGCCTTATTTTTCAATTTCTTAAAAAAAAAGCAGTGTATGTTTCGACCTTGTTTCATGCCTTCTTTAAGGTAATGCATAACCTTAACTAAATCATTTAAGCAGATTGAATAAACTGGCATAGAATTTAAAAAAAACCTAATGAACAAAGTTGTAGATTTTTTTTTATTTTAATTTTTTTGATTTGGAAGGACAAAGACGAACTACCGAGTAGATTAAGAGATAAAGTCAATTTTCAAAGAGTAATTAATAAAGGCTAAAATTAAAGTGAAGACACAAATTAAAAGTGCGCCAAAGTAACTTTTATTTAAAAGTTGCATTAATTTTTTTTTTAGTTTATATATAAATCTTTTATAAAATAGTTTGATCAGATTGCCATTCATATTGTAAGAAAACGAGTTTATGACTCAACTATTTGGTCGCAAATGAACGTTTTTGTGGAACATTGGTCTTTTTGGTAAATTTTTTTTATCGCAAAAGTTTCATTCCACTTTTTGAAAATGTAAATATTTTGTTGTAAATTATTTTTTTTGTTGAAATGTAATTTTCTGTATAATTTTTTATCTAAGTTTGTCATTAAATTATTTTGTAGTAAATCCATTTATTTTGTTAAAAATTCATCCAATTGATTTTAACATTAATCTTGTTCGTTCAAAATGCATCATCTTTGTTAAAGATTCAATTATTTTGTCAACAATTCATCATTTTCAATTAGATGCAAGTAGTTGATAAAATGTCATTTTGGTGAAAATTAATTTTTAATCTGAAAGTTTAACGACTCCATTATTGGTTAAAAAATTCTCTTTTCAAACCAAAAATTTATTTATTTGGTAGAAAATTAACATTTTTGTTAAGAATTTATATTTTTGGTTGAGAGTTAAGCTATTTATCTCAAATGCGAATATTTTTTTAGAATCTCGGTTATTTTTTGTGGAATATTATTTTCTGTTTGTCTGAAAAGTTGAGTATTCTTTTTTTTTTTTAAACTTATCCTTTTTAGTTGAAAATACATGTATTTTGTTGAAATTCTTCCTTTTCGTTTCAAAATTTATCTTCTATGGTAGAAAAGTAATTTTTCAGGGATAAAAATTCATTTCTCTTGGCTAAAAATAATATTTTTTGCTGAAAATTAGTTTTTTCGGCTTGAAAATGTAACTCTTTGGTATAAAATTCAACTACTCAATTTGTTGTATCGAAAGGTTTGGTATTGAATGTATTGATAAGCATGTTAATTTAATTCT
>NC_046658.1:151482039-151484745 GCF_010883055.1 Belonocnema kinseyi
TTTTCTCTCATAATGTCATGTAATATGTGGACGATTCGTCCTAAATATCCGAGGTGTATTATTCTCCACGAAAAAGATTTTCTTCGGAAAAAGAATTTTTTGGGTAATTGATAACCTTCCAGTGACAACAATGTACTAGATGGTATGAAGATTTGTCTGAGCATATGTGGACTTTTTGAACATATAAATACACTATGAAACTCCAGAAAAGTTTAAAACTCTGCGAACAAGAAAATTCATAAATCATTTTTTTGAGCACACTTAACCAAGGTGCACAAAATTCCAAAAGTATTTATTTTTCGAACCACCATAATGAGGAATTGGAAAAGAATCATTTATCTTGCTTACCGGAAGAAGCAATTTATAAATATAATATTCGGAATCTCCGAGTAATTGCGATTTCAACGATATTTTATTACACTTGAAAATTAAAGAATTAATGTTCAAGTTTATGTGAAACTTTATTGAAAAGTTTGCAGTATATTTTACTTTTAATAATCTTGTTTCTAACTCAATTTGAAAACTCGTCAATAAAGAACATAATTTCTTTTTATTGCTCAAGCAGTTTTTTTTAATAAAGTTAAAAATAACATTTTGACACATAGAAAGCAGAACATAAATGATTTTCATTAAGTCAGAGTTAAAAGAATTTTTTTTTAAATATAACTTTACCAATTTTGAACAGTGATAAAAAATTGAATCCACTTTAATTATTGTCGAAAAAATGTATGCAAGATGTTTAAACATTTATTTTAAAATGAATAAAAACGAATTTTCAACAGGATCCGAATCCGAACTAAAAATTGCTCCTGTACGTCAGGTTTTCAAGATATCCTAACCTAAAAGTGCAAAAAACGCGTTTTTTAGCTGTTTTTGAGGTTATGTAACTGTACAAGAAAAATGTCTACCACAAAGCTAATATGGAATTTGAAAGTACCAATCTTCGTCTTTCAAGCCTACTTGGATTAATTAGGGTATCTTTATTTTTCACCAAAATATTGTAATTTGAAATTTTTTATTTTAGCGTTTTAACCCATTAACGCTGAGGTGCTCAGATTTGTACAACGCATTCTCTATTGCTGACTGTGCGATATTTTTTCTTCAAAATATTATTTCTGGGGTTTTCGAGGGTTCCCTTTCTATTGCCAATGTCAGTTTTTTGTTATAACCCCTAGAAGATCCAATATGGCGGCCACAATTTAAGTCTTTAAAAAAGAACGAAGGATCCCGCACAAAATACCAGCAAAAAAGCGAACAGTCGTTTGGTACCAAACTTTGCACATTGATGAAACAATAAAAAATATGGAATCCGTGTTTTTTCATTTCTACGGAAGCTGTTTTCTAGGGGTAGAAACCACCCCCAACAAACCATAAGAATGCTAACCCACCTGACTCTGGGAACAATAAGTTTAGTCGCATATTTTTCTTGGAATAATGAAGTTCCATGCCACAAGCGGGTTAACCTTGAAATGAAATTTTTCAATTTAGCGTATTAACCCATTGACGCCGAGATTTCATGCCATTGTCACTTGAAAATGTCATCTGAGGGATTTTTGGGGGCTCCTCTTCGATTGGCTATGATTTGGGATTGTCCAGCTAAGCAAGAAAGTACTTAATATTTTTCAGCCAATTAACGCAAGACTTTAGTTTGCCCAGCCAATTATGGCAGCATTTGGATTTCCCAGCCAATGAAGGCAAGACTTTGAATCGGCCAGCCAGTCAAGGCAAGATTTACGATTGCCCAGCCAGTTAAGGCATCGACCTTGATAATGTTGCTCTTTTAAGTGAAAGTCTTGATGAAAGCGTTCGCCCATTTCTTCACTAAATGATCCAACATTTTCTGTGAACTAATCCAAATGAGATTTGAGAAAATTTAATTTCATATTCATCAAACAACCTAATCTTTTAAAATTCTTTAACATAGTAGATACAATAGTTCTAAACTTTGGATCTCGATTGTTCCCTCACAATTTCTATACAACATCTTTGAAAATCAACCACGCATCCTTTTCAATTGTTGCTGAAAATTTACTTGACTGTCTAAAACTTTAGGATAGGTGAAAAATTTCTAAACATTTACTACAAGGTTTAAAACGATTCTCGAAGAAATGAAAATAGTCCGCGATTTATTCCATTACTCTCAAAGTCCTAAACGCTGTAATAAATATTATACGACATTTATAGACATTTTCTATATATCCTAAAAATCGTGGAGTGTCAAGTAAAGTTTCGACAACTTCTTTTTCGTGTAAGAGCGCTCAATTATTTTTTTAAACTTTATCTATTTTTTAAATAATTTATTTCTTCAAAAAGTTTAGATCTTTTAAACTGGTACTCTCACAAGAGAATATTGTCATTTCTCTTATTTGTAATAAAGAACAGAGAAATTTTGTGCATACGAATAATTCGTACCACAATTTACATATTGCGAGCTTTATACATGTTGTCTACTCTCTTGAAAAGCCTTGAAATATCAAAATTTTGGTTGGCTCTATAGATTTTAATTAAAATTTGGAAAAATGTAGTTCCAATTATGTCCAGTGAAAAAGGAAATAGACATGCAGTCCGAAAATAGACAGCTTACGAGATACAGAGAGGTAAACTTCGAATAATTTTTCGATTTTAGGCCAATATATTAAAAACAGAAGCCGACATGTTGCCGACATCCAGCCAATAAAAGCAGGACGTAAGTGAGACTGAGTCAAT
>NC_046658.1:151484845-151490224 GCF_010883055.1 Belonocnema kinseyi
AAGGGTTTCCCAATGCATATCCTCCAGTTTTTGTTTCGTTTCACCCGCCGTATGTGGCCTGGCATTGTCATGAAGAAGGATGACGTTTCTGATGGGGTTACCCCGTCTTTTCCTTCTGTAAGCGGCTTTTCGTGCCTCCAACAGCTGGAAGTAGTAGGCAGCGTTAACCGTAAGTCGATCATGTAGGAAATCAATGAGCAACACTCCTCTGTAGTCGAAAAAGACGGTCGCGAGGACCTTACCGGCTGAGAGACGGGTTTTGGCTTTCACAGGACCGGCTTCGTCTTTCCTTCGCCATTCTTTACTCGCCATCTTGGACTCGGGAGTGTAATGATGCACCCATGTTGCATCACATGTCACGATATGCTTCAAAAAAGTCTCTCCCTCCCACTGAAATCGATTCAGATGTCTCTTACTGATTCGCAGTCGGATGTTTTTTTGATCTTCGTTCAATAACTTCGGGACCCATTGGGCACAGATTTTTTTGAAACCAACATGATTTTTAATGATTGTTTGAGCGCTTCCATAGCTAATGCCCATCTGTAAAGCGATTTCATGAATAGTGAACTGCCTGTCACTTTCAATCAGGTCACGAACTGCACCAATGTTATCGCCAGAGACGCTTGATCTTGGACGTCGATTATGACTCACATTTTCCACACTTTCTCGTCCACTCTTAAACTTTTTGGCCCAATCAAACACTTGAGTTTTAGACAGAGTATCATCTCCATACTGATCCTTCAATCGAGTCAAAATTTCGCACGGTTTAACGCCTTCTTTAGTTATAAACTTTATTATAACCCGTTGTGCAACGGACGCTGGAACCTGTTGCTCACTCATAGCTGTACTGACGAATTGACTGAGTCAAACAGCTCACCAAGCGTTTTACCCACTCCTAATACACTACATTACAAGAACCTACACTGTCAGAGTGCTTGCGATTGGCTAAGAAAAGTATTTGTAAAATTCCGGTTTATATTTGATCCACCCTCGTATATATATATATATATAGGGATACTTGGTTTCGTTTCGTTCGTGTTTGTTTATTCGCGACGGTTCATTCGCAGTATCGATCGTTTCAGTCGATTCGGTTTGATTCGCTTGTGTTGAATAGTTTGGTTTAGTTCGTTCGATTCGTTTATCGTCGATCGTTTTGTTTGGTTCGTTTGGGCGCGTTCGTGTTGGTTGATTGGGGTTAATTGGTTCATTCGGGTTAATTGGTTCGTTTGGGTTAATCGGTTCACTTACTTTTTCTCAGTATCGCCCATCCCTAAACGCGCATATCAGTCAAAACTACAAAACTAATGTTTGAATACAGTCTTTATTTCAACCCGCGTTTATGTATAAACCTTTTAAAATCAAAGTTCAGAAATGATTTTTCCTATTTACAATTACATTTATTTACATTTCATGGGCTTTAACTGTGTAGGAAAAATAAAATTTTTATACATAAAATCAAATAATGTTACTTCATTTATGAAAGTAACTTTATAGAAGAACAACAAATTCCCTAATGGTACAAGCTTTTAGGAAAGTTATAATTACCACTGAAAAAATCCAACTCTTAACAAAAAATGCTTTTAATATATTGAACTCTAACCCACTTGAAACTACGACAAAAATAAGCTTCCGCATTTTTTGTTATAAATTCCTTTTTACTTTTTTAATAGTTGCTTAAAATTCGGACCATACTTAACATATTCATATTTTCAGTACAATATATTCAGGAAGAAATTCTGTTCGAACCTCATGGAAAATGTGCAATTATATTAGACAACAACTTTGAATATTTCCCTTCGAAATAAAAATGAAAAAATAATTATTTATTATTGAAGATAGTTAAAATAAAATAATAAATATGTCAACGTGAACCTCCATATTCTGAATTTTCAACGTAACTTTAAGTTTTCAATATTTTACTTAGTCTTAGAGCAGATGTAGAACTATCATTTACTGAATTTTATCTTCCCAATAATTTATATCTGAAGCTTTGTTAACTTATCATTTGTAGGGTAGCCGCTGGACGAAAAACTGGGAAATGACCGGAAATTTTTTTAAACCGGAAAAAGCCGAGAAATGAGTATGATAGTGAATTTATTTATTTACAAGGAATTTCAAAAATTGTTGGAAGAACCATCTATCAAATCACTTGGAATATCACAAATATAATATCACATAATATATTTCAATTAAAAAAGAAATTCGATTTAAACTTTTCTTTAAATGTTAAGTTTAGTTTTTGACTGTTTAAATTTCTACATCATTTACAATACAACGATAATTCAAAAATGTCTTACTTGATAATTTTTCGAATTTATGTCGTCAATATTAAACGTGAATTTTTGATATAAAGGATTTAAAAATAAAATATTATAAATTAATTAATGTTTTTCAAATTAAACTGTATTTCGAGTTTTAAAAATTGTATAAAAACTATTTTACAATATGATTCTAAATCAGTTTTAAATTACACAATTCACAGATATTGACGTTAAAAATTCAACTTTTTTAATACGAAAGCCCCAATAATTAAGCAAATTGAAATGTGCTGATTCAAACTTTATAAAATAATTTTAATATAAAAATGACTCTAAATTAATACATTCATTAATTAAACGATTTTATTTTAGGTGATATCCTTTTTAAATATTGTTTCAATCGATAATATTAAATTTTGAACCCATTCAGTTCGAAAATTTTTAATCAAAAAAATATCTGAATGAGCAATTATATATCAAATATTTAGAGTAAGAAATTTGAAACTGAATCGTTTGAAACAGAAGGCCTTGAATGTTAAAACTTTTAGAGTAAGATATTTAAACTTTAAACTTCATAATTGTTATTGCAACGTTAAGTAACAATTGAACATTATTAATTTGAATTAGTTTTAGTATTTAATTTTTTTGCAATTGCGAGAAGAACTTTTTTAGGTTCACATTTTTTTTGTGGAAAAATGTGAAGTATTGTATTTTTAACATTTTTATCAACCTTGAAATGACAAAATTATAATTTTTTTTAATTGGCAGTACATTAAAGTGAAGTCGATTTTTTTATTGACATTAGGGTCAATCGTATTTTTTTTGCATTCTTCAATTAATTTAAAAGATATTAATTTATTTTTTAATAAAAAAAGAAAGTAGATGTTTTATTCTTTATAACCCACTGACTAAATGGATTTATCAATAAGACTATGTGAATCAGTCTTAACTTATATATTTTAATTCATCTAAATTCATTGCAATCTATATTTTCCAAGGAAACTTTTTTTTATAATGTTTTTATTGGGTTGGGAGATGGAAATGTTTCATTTCTTCACACATGCATTAATGCGAGTTGAAGATGAGGATAAGTGTTGATTTCGAGAATTTAAAACGATAGCGCGGATTCATATTTTTTAACCAGAGATCTTTATAGAATTCACTTTATCAAAGTGTGAAGATTTAGATTTTGCTGTTTAATTGCACTTAATTGAAAAGTGTTAAAAGCTCCTATTTTATATCTGTCAATTATTGAGAGTGTAAATAAAAAATTTCCTAATTAAAATTATTTTAAACTTTAAATCAAGTGACACTAGTTACGAACAGTTTTGTAATACAAACGCACGCATGATTGAAGAGATTTGAAGGGGAATCCCAAGTCATCATCTCTTATCATAGTAGGAATCTTTATAGCAGTACACCGATTACCCCTGAATTCTTAGATGTTATTTTAATTATACATATATAATGAATTAAATATTGATATCAAAAGTCTCCCCATGTGTTGATTTATTAACATAAAAGTTTAAATAAACAAAAATTCAAAAATCATTAAAGAATTGCTCGCAACAAATTATTTTAAGCCCTATTTTTCATTTCGTCCCATTGTGCGCCGGAAGGCTAGCTACGACGGAAGTGATTTGATGTAATCTACCGAACAGATAGTATAGCGTAGATTTATATTTTAAAACTAGAATTATTTAAAATGTTCAATTTATAAAAGACTAACATTAAAAATTTTGAAGTTTAACGATCGGAAAAAACATTGGCATTTTTTTCTCGCTTATCTCGGCCACTCTGTGTGGCCGAGATCACGTGGCCGATATTTCGGCCACGTGTGTATTATTAAAATAAATAACATACAAAAAACTGAAAAAATATTTTTGGAAAATAAAAATTAAAAAAAAATAATAACTTGATGGTTCAGAACACAATCGTTGGTTAAAGAAGGTTGACTTAAGAAAAAAATGCGATTCTAGATATTATATTCTTCGCTGCCCTAGCCCCCAAATTTGAAAACTTTTCATATATTTGTCAATTTTTTTATTTTTTATGACTTGTCTATTTTCTAGTAATAAAATATATGTATTGTTTATAATTAGAAAAATAAATATGCTTTTCTGAAATTATGGAAAATTTTTTAAAGATATTTACTGACTCTTATCAGATGCAAATATCTCAGGAGAGAGTTGAGGCCTTCAATCTAAAAGATATCTGCTACAGTATAGAATTCATGACCTGATAAGGCAGTAGAATCTTAATAAGATACATTTGTTTAAAATATTTATGATCAATACATTAATTATTCTACTCTTTACTCAGAAAAGATGAAAATTTTCTGCGCTGTACTCTTATCCTTGGCTGTTATCCTAAATTCTATTGGTAAATAAAATAATATAATATATCTTTACTTTATGGAAATATGTGCTTTCTTCAGGCGTGTAAATAGAATATCAATGAAAGTGAAATAATTCTGATAATTACATTATATAGGAATAAATATAATCTTTTAATCAAAACCTTTCGAGAAAAGATCTGAATTTTCATTTTAAAAGTACCCAGAAATGTTTCTGGGAATTTTTTTATTTACAAGGTGGATAAGCCACACCGCAAAAACTTAACCCACCCCCTGGGAGCGGGAGGTGACGTAACTTTAAAGTTTCAAATGGAAACCTAAATTTTTTATAACACATTCAGATTCCTCGTAAAAATTTTTAAGTTTTATTTGAAATTTTCTTTTTTATTTGCGCCAGATGAAGCTTCATTGGCGAAAAGTGAGAATGTTGACTTTTCAATGAATGCGCTTCCAAATGAAAGATAAAAAAAACACACGGTCATTATTTTTGTGTTGGTTAGTAAAAGTTGGTTTGCTGAGTTTCGTTATGTTGCTTAAGCGGCTTTAGGTTGGATTCGGTATCTCAGTTAAGTTTCTTTAGATGAGATAACTGACTTTCTGTGATTTGGTTGATTTGTTTCTGCTGCTCACGTTCTTTCGGGTTGATCTGGTTCAGTTGCGTACGTACGAGGGTGGATTGATAAGTTTCCGGCCTGACCAAGAGATGGCGCCACTAGGCCTACCTTGAGGTGGCGTTCTATAGTATCATCCTTAGATAGCTTGTAG
>NC_046658.1:151490324-151511210 GCF_010883055.1 Belonocnema kinseyi
GTATCAGCCTTGGAGGAAATTATGTTGAGAAATAAAAAAAAAAATTCTTAAAAACGTTGTTTTTCTTGGTCAGGCCGGAAACTTATCAATCCACCCTCGTACGTTGCGTTTATATGTGTCTGTTATATTCGCTTCGGTTTGATTAACAGTCTGGGTTAGCACATTTAAACCAATAAAAAAAAACTAATCAGCACGCCAAGATCAAGCCAAACAAATGCAGTGCATAAAACTGAAGCAAACGATACGACTAATCCCAATACACGCAAATAAACAAAATAAAATGAAACACATTCAAAAAAGAAAACCGAAATGAAAGTAACCAATACAGCTAATCGGAAAGAACGCAGGCAAGAATATTAAAACCGTTTCTAGGCATACGGCACACTATGGGAGCAAAACGTAAATTGCTTTTAAAATAAAATAGGTCCTTGTAGGAATGACCGATCTTAATAAATCAAAGTGCAATTGTAATGTTTCTAATTGTAAAATACGATAAAATTGGTGCAAAATGCGTGCTCGAATTTCTCGGCCTGGAAAATTAAGAGAACCCGGGAAATTCCCGAAATACTGGTTTTCACCGGGTGACATAATTAAAAAAATTATTTTTCAGGCAAAATTTAGGCTGTTTTTCTTTCGTGTGCATAAGTACAGTATACGTACTTATATTTTACTACCCCCACCCCTTACCCACTGTTACAAGGTTTGGTGCACATTCGCTTCAGTTTTCAGATATTCCTGCTTTTATGAAAAATCCTCATAAGCATAGCACATAGAACCATACTCTCATGAAAAATACTTATAAAAGAAGTACAGATAATGCAAAAAGTCATAGAATAATCGAGGTCACATTTATATCCTTTCCCCCCACCTGAAAACGCACACACATTCACAGAATCGCACGTACATAGGGGTGAAAAGACTCAAGAAAACCACGCTTATAAATAGTCAAAAGGGATTTTGTAAGAAAATATCAAAACCTTAGAAGTCGATTTTGGTTCTTTCACCAGCCCATTAAAAGCAGGGATATCTGAAAAGTTAAGCAAATGCGCACCTAACAGTGTAAAAATGGGACAGGGGCGGGCAGATTATAGAATATGAGTACATATACTACTCTTATGCATATAAAAGATAAACGGCCCCAATTTTGCCAGAAAATAACTTCTTTTAATCATATAACCCGCCAAAACTGACATTTCGGGAATTTTCCAGGTTCCATTGCTTTTCCGGGCCGGACAACCCAAAGACGCATTTTTGACGAATTTTGCTGTATTTTTATAACTAAAAACCGGGAATTTGCACATTCTTTCATCAGTCATTTATACGAATATCTATTTTATTATGATGTAAATTTACGTTTTGCTCCCATAGTTCAACGCTCGGGTTTAGTGTACAGAAATTTAGAATAATTCGCTTAACAAAATTATTTACC
This sequence comes from Belonocnema kinseyi, assembly GCF_010883055.1. Classification (NCBI taxonomy): domain Eukaryota; kingdom Metazoa; phylum Arthropoda; class Insecta; order Hymenoptera; family Cynipidae; genus Belonocnema; species Belonocnema kinseyi. Next base: position 151,491,754 of record NC_046658.1, read on the forward strand.
TTCTTCCCAAATCTTCTCCTTCCTATACTTATTTATAGCACCTTAACCAGTAGGAACAACATATCACTGTAATCGCGTTCTCAGTAAGAGAATTTTGAAGGACTTTCCTTTAAAATGGTACCTACAAATCCGAAAATCGGGACAAACTTTTTCGTCAAATTCAGCGCATTGTACGTATTCTCCAAAACTCAAAAATACATTTTCTTCATTTTAGCAACTTATTGTTAAAATCTTTTTTATTTTCTTTTTTGTGCATTTTTATACCAGGCTAGTTAGGTTATATAGATCCACGTAATTATGTTTCTAAAAGAACAAATGCATTCTCTTTTATTGTACTTGCGTTGCCGGTTTCCTAGGAAGATAGAAGTGACGAATGAAACTCGTATACAAAAGATTTTTACAGTCAGAGAAGACGCATTGTAGAAACTAAATTTGCCCTCGAAGTACCCGAGTTTTTTCCCGAACCGGCAGAGAGTGGTAATGTATAGTGTACGGTCACCTGCCGCCTTCTTTAATATACTTCGCTAATCCCACCTATTGCACTAACATCATAGTGTGTGGCGCACGCAAATCCAGTGAAAGTTTCGTTCGCTGTGTGAGACTGTATTACATGAATCGTCAACCACGTCAGTCAGCACAAGTGATCGCAGCCGCCGTCTAAAGCCATTACGATAACCACCACCTCCTTCGGATTGAGAAAAAGATTTTGTCAGGCCGTTTAGGACCTTGAGAACTTGACTCATCTTCCAGGTGCCCTGGATGGGCTCCCTAATCTTCTGGAGTGCCCAGTAGTGCATCAGCTTTGACTGAAATGTCCCTAACCACGCCTAGCTCAGATAGAATTCGAGAGGCATAATCCAGATCCTATATATTATATTAAATCCGGAAATGGTAAGTATTTTTTTTCGGTCAACTATTGGGCCCATTTCCCTAGATGGAGGAACTCGTCGCCCACCTGGGAAAAAGATGATTTTTTAAATAAATGAAAGAAATCAATTCTTAAAAAATTTCGTCTTCATTTACTTTTTAGTGGGTGCTAGGAGCAAATTTGCACGGTGGTTACGAGGCCACATTAGGGTGTAAAAATATATAAAAAGGCTCACAGTTCTCAGAGCTCCATTCGCGGAATAACCGACTCGCTAGACTTACGTCATAGTCCAGCATTAGACGATTCTCAGCAGACAACGTAGGAACACTGATGTTCCGAATCCTCCGGATTTCGGAGAATTTGCCGAAATTATACATTTTCCCCGGAAAAGGTGCACGAAGGTCGCGAAACATGGACATATTAATAAAAGAATGAGAGTATAGCCATTTATTTAATACTCGGCGAATGTAGATTGCGGATCAACATCCACGTCGTTTGGATTAAATAAGCTGAGTTTTGTATATATCAGAAGCCTTTTTACAGAATCATCAAGAAGGCGAGAAAATGAGAGGAGCCCACCTTCTCCTGAAAATATCGACGGTTTTAATGCGAATGACATAACAAGGCTATTAAATGATTTGGATTGTCCGGATCAGTCATATGACTCGGATTTAGGACACCATACGTCTATGCATCCGACTCCTGTAGAACATACTATCCACAATCAGCAACATTTACCAAGTTCACACGGTGAGTTGAAAATTCATGTATTCTTTCGAAAAACTTTTCCATTTTCTATTAGAAATTTATCTTTTTAAATGACAAATTTAACTACTTGGCGGAAATTGCAACCAGCTCATTAAACAATTATTTTCTTCGTAGAAAGTTCTTGATTTCATTTCAAAATTGTCTGGTTAAAAACTGCATTTTATTCATGAAAATGCGTCTTATTTGTTGCATGAAAATGCAAGTATTGAGTTCTAAAATTATCTCTTCGGTTTAAAATTGTCCTTCTGTGTAAAAAAATGTTTCCTTTTTAATCAATGTTTTATGCTGGAAAATGGTCTTTTTTAGTAGAAAAGTCATTTAATTTAAAACTGTGTACAAATATGTAAAAATCATTTTGAAAATTTAGAAATTCACTTGTTTTATTGACATTTTCTTCTTTTTTCGAATTACAAATCAATTAATTTAGTAGAAAAATTAAAATATTTTATTGATGAAATCCTTTATCCTACACACATCACTAGTCAGTTTTTATTTAATTATATAACTTCGTTTATCATTAAATTATTATGTTGATGACCGCAAAGCTTCCAATACTCTTTTTTTCACCTTGTTTGTTTTCATGCAGTTTGATTTATATGTCGGCCAAATTTCGATGCATTATTGTTAAAATTTATGCCATATGTAAAATTTGAAGTTTGTCGTAAAGTGTACCTAATTTTACTCATTTTCCGAAATTTTCGACCAAAATCACGAGATACGAGACCCAAACGTATTTCTAATCTACGCCTGTTAAAGTGAATGAATTATTTAATCCTATATTTATTCTTTCAGATCTAAGTTCACAGTCCAGCTCCAGATCTCCTACTCTCAAGAAAACTTTTGCAAACGTACTTGGATTTAGATTTGAAGATCTAGCCTCTATTCGACTTATTCCCCACAACAACCCGCATCGGATATTCGAACTCCGAAGACAAGCTTTTCCTCCAGATACACCCATTCGGTTTAGAACAAAACATCGTCTCCTGATTCCCATTCCAACCGGGGAATTAATTGTATTATCAACGTCCGATAGCGACGTCTGTGCAATATTACAAAAAACATCAAGCAGGCACACGATTCTTCGCGGAATATTTCACATTGCTTTTGGGCCGTTGGCACGGACTAAAATTAACATAAACAGCGGCGCGGTTCAAGAATTGACACCAGAAGAAATCGCGGACTGTCCAATATCCTCAGCGCAACTAATAAAAATGGATTACAGAGTATTACGTGCGTACACAAAAATTTTTAAATCGTGTATAATTTTTAAAAAAAATGCGCATAACTTTTATATATGGTGCTTTGAACCCGGTCTTTTTGTTAGCCATTCTTTTATACTCAGACTTTTTTACATTTATATTCAAAAATGACATTTTATATTTACCGTAACACTTTTCTACATTTCACCAATGTCTTATGAATATCGGTCAAATTACATTAAATATCATTATATCACTTGATATTGTGTTATTCGAAGTAGGTTTCATTTAGACTTTTGTATGCCAGTTCACTTACTAACTTTTTAAATTATGAAATCATTTAGTTTATAATGCATAATTATAAAATCTTTTAGATACAAAATTTTATTTTCAAACGTACACGTTCAGGTTTAAACATTTAAGAATGCAATATGGAAGAGTAAAGTCGTAAGTTTTGCTATTTTTTTGTACTAAAATTTTATTTTATTATCGCCTAGTACTAAAATGACATTGAATCAAGCCTATTTAGAAGACAGTATGTGCAATTAGCATAATAACCTATAAATGTTTAATGCTACTTGTTTTCTCCACATTCAAATTAAAAATAAAAGATTTTTAACTTGGTGAGGTACTATTGATAAAGGAGAAAATTTGAATTATAAATTATTTTTCAATTTTGAAGACCAAATCCAAAGATTTTCAATACCGACAACCACATTGGTTGGAAGATTTTAAAGAACTTAGCTTGTACTTTATTCTAAATTAATTTTTAATTTTTAGGACATCAAAATATGGCGAAAAAGGTTGGAGGGCTCGGGAAAATTTCTTTAATTGTGCATGAATGAAAGAGTTTTGAAGATCTTGACAACAATTTGGAATTAGTCCCCAGAATTAGAACCTCACTTCCTAATTGAGGAGGTTGCAAAAGCGCGCAAGTCACATTATGGAGAATATTGAGTTAGGATTATGCTCTGTATCTTTCCCATTAATTATATCGCTTGCAATGGTCAAAATCGAGCTAAACATTACGTGAACATTACGTCCGTAATGATTAGCTCGATTTTGACTATTCCAAGCGATATAATTGATGGGAAAGATCCAAAACATAATCCTAACTCAATATTTTCCATAATGTGATTTGTGCGCTTTTGCATTCCACCTCCTCAATTATCCTCTACCAATATACGATTGTGTAGGTACATAGAATAAAAATGTAATGCTGTACTTCTTATTCCAGAATTAAGTCCACAGTCCAATTGTTTGTCTGATGGTGACTCTGGTCCTTTTGTTTATCGCTGTGGACCTTCTTCTTCCCTTGGTAGACATTTTCCAGACACGACTGATTCTCTTGCCACACCTCGTTATTCTGCCAGTTCTCTACCACCTACCGTAATACCTTCCCGTGACAGGACAAGGTCTCCTACTCTCAGGCAAACTTTTTCAAGCATACTTGGATATAAATATGAAGATCTTTCATTTATTCGACTTATTCCGCACAAAAATACGAATAAGATATTCGAACTTCGACTATACGCATTTCCTTCCGACAAACCCATTCGATTGAGGACGATGAATAATGCCCTAACTTCAATACCAACCGGAGAACATATTGTCTTATCAAATTCCAATGGAGACGTGTGCGCAGTATTGGAAAAAACATCAGACAAACACACAATTCTTCGTGGAATATTTACAACTGTTTTTGGACAATCAGTACGGGCGAAAATAAACGTGAATAGCGGCGCGGTTGAGAAATTGACCGCAAAGGAAATCGCGGAATGCCCAGTTTCCTCCAGGGATCGAATCACAAAGAATTATGTGGTATCACTTGTGTAAGCCACAATTCTTCATTTCTTTATTAAATTACAAAAAATGCGCGTGTCAGTTAGGTCTGGCTTTTGAGTTCGAATTCTATACGTACCCCGCGTTTATGAATATTTTTTTACCAGGAATATTCGAACTGTTCAACTTATCAAAGTTTAAAATTTAAACTTTTGTAGTTAAGCGACCGGAAAAAAATCTTGCAATTTTTTTCTCTTCATTAAAACGGTTAATTGTTAAAGATCCTTTGGCCATCACGAATATATTCTCATCGCTTATTTGGCGATTTGCAACCGATTGAAGTTTGTAAAAAGTGCGACATTTTCTATATTATGTTGAACACTTTATGTGTATTTTAATAATTTTTCACCTTTAATCAAATGTGTATATCCGGATATTGTAAAATAAGGTACAGGAAACTCGAAAAAAAAGTTTGTAAAATAAAAAAGTTAAAAAAAGGAAGAAATAAAAAAAATTTCGGCTCTTTAAGTGGTGACTAAAAATCTCAATTTTGAATTTTAAGACATACATTATTGTAGACAATTACATTCTTCATCTTTTTTGTTTTCACATGAAAATCTATATTTTTTTAGTTTTTTCACAAATGGCAAAAAACAAGGTTTTTTAAAAGCCAAATTTTAATTCAATTACTGTCTTCAACTCGTGCTCAAATCCACGTACTTTCCTGAATTCCTTTATAAAGATAAAATATTCCTTATACGTTGGATAAAATACTAAGATAGTAGAATATGCATCTGCTACATTGTTAAACAAGTTTCTAATTGATACAACAATAATTGTATCCTGTACTGAGAAAAGAGAAAGATTTTTTGTACTGTGTACTTATCCTTAGTCGTTATTCTGAATTATATAAGTGAATAAATCCTTAATATGAAATCTCACAACGATATTGTCGATTTCGATTGTCACAATACTCTATTTTCATTGCTGTATGCGTGAGACACGAGTTATGAATGGGTTAGACAGAGTTGGAAAATATTGAAAAAATTGTCACGATTGCTCGTTCTTTGATAGCCACACGCGTGCGAAAGGGACACTCGTGAGTCACCGTGAGTTAGACAGTAATGGAACGTTACACGCGTTTTCTTGAAATTAAATGATCCCAACGGAGCTGGCTTGATCTGCGCTTGCTTGGAATTGAGTGACGTTCATTGGCTACGGTGCGCGTCTGTACTTGTTTTTTAAATACGTACGCGAACTAGAGCCAAAGAGGGACGCACAGTTCAAGCATGCGCAAGTATTTTTGGATCACTGTTTGGAATAATAATCGAATCAAATTTCGAGGTCGATAATACTAATCAACGCTTGTCATTTACCACACCATCACCTTTCCACGCGTACCACTGCAGTCGCAATACAGAGCATCTGTTTATTATTTATGATCGAATTCTTATTTCAGTTTTAAGCCTCTCCGCTTGTTATTTATGATCGTATTTTTATTTCAAGTTCGGAAAGAACATTTCAAGGCCTCCAAAGCATTTGCATGAGCTATCTGGACCATTAAATATATCTACCTGAGTGCCTGCGGAGAATTTCTCCGAGCTTCACAGAGCCTTGAGAATCTTTAGCATATACTCTAAGATTTCTATCGGTAGGGTTAGTATATTTCTAATTATAAGCTAAAGTTTATTAATATAAACATTAACATTAAATAATATTTCTATGAAGCATGGAATTTGTTATTAAAGTCCATTGCTAGTGGAAAATGCGATAACAACTTTTGAAATTTTGAGGTTAAGAATTAATTTTAGAATACAAAAGCGAACTGCTGGTCGCAAAATTAGGTAATTTTGGCCACTTAAATTTAAATGTTCCGTGTATATCTACAGAAATCTATTAAATATTATTTTTTTCTATGAAAGGTTACGAAAATGTACTACAAAAACTTTAAGAAAGTTAAGCTTTTACTGAAATTTTTCTTACAAATTACACAAAGATTTCATTCAAATTCATAAAATGTTTGGTGAAAAAAACAGAAACTATTTTAATCAGGATTAAAATAAAAAATAGCTTTTTATGTTTTCATCTTACGTCTTTTTGACAAATTTGTTTACTGCGAGCAGTTCGCTCTTGAATTGCAAAATGTAGTATTAACCTCAAAATCTCAATAAGTTGCTATCGCATTTTTGATCAGCAATGAAATTTTATTACAAAATTCCATGCATCACAGGAATAAGACTTAATGTTTGCATTGAATGCAAATAATAACCAAAACATTGACTTATAACTAAAAATACACCAATGTTACACTAACTTTACTTTTTCAATATCAGAAAAGTACCATTAAATGAATGATGTTCAAGTATATGTATGTATCGGGTCTTCATATTTATATTTCTAACAAGAAACACAAATTTTCAACAAAATACGGGAATCTTGAAACAAATAATTCCATTTTTAACAAAAAAAAAAAAACGAACCAAGTTTCAATAAAAAATATCAAAATTTAAGCAAGAATAGAATAATTCATTTTTTAGTATATAAAACTTAATATTCAATAAAAAAATGAAATTTTCGACAGGTTTTTTAAAATTTTAACCATAACAGGCGAATTTGACAGCAAGTAGTAATATTTTTGACAAAAAAGATGAAATTTCAATCACAAAGATTAATTTTCTATTTAAAAAAATTTTTTTAACAAACAAAAGAATTTTCAAGTAGATCAATTTTCAATCCAAGTGCAATAATATATAAATTATTTAAAACATCATCGAATTCACGTAAATTGAGGCAGCTTCTACACATTATATAGCAGAATCTTTCAGCGATTAACATTTTTTTATAGTAAATTATGCAAGACGTTTTTTCTGATGTAATACAAAAAAAATGGAATTTGGACATCTATGTTAAGAATCATAAAAAGCAGATAAATTCTTTAACCATAAAATAATTTTTAACAAAAATAGAATAATTCAGTTTTTAGTTTATAAAAGTTAATATTCAAACCAAAAAACGAAATTTTCTTCAGGTTAATAAAAATTTTAATTAAAACAGATAAACTTGACACCAAATAGTAAAATTTTGACGAAAAAGATGAATTTTTAATCACAACGATTAATTTTTAATTAAACAAAATTTTTTAAAAGCAGATAATAGAATTATAAACTAAATTAATTTTCAATGCAAGAACAATATTATAAAACGAATTTAAATTAAAATAGAATTTACTTTAGGCAGGTCCTACACATTATTTAGCAGAATCTCTCAGCGATTGAAATTCTTTTATAGTAAATTACGCAAGACGTTTTTTTCCGATCTGAGACAAAAAAAGTCGAATTCGGGCCATCAACCAAATTTTTTACAACACCTTCACCCCACATGATAATTTTTCAAATAGTGATTTGTTGAAAGTGTTATTTTGAATACAATATTTCATTCATTTGAATGTAATTTGAAATATAATAATAATTATTTTTATTTTAAACAAAATATTTATGTTTTTCATAAACTTTAATCTGATAAGATCATGGGAAAGTGAGAGAGTTAACTAAGCCCAATAATCGAAAATTGGCAGAAATTTGCCTTACAAAGTAGTGTAATGATTTGCTATAAACCGAAATAATGAAACGGTTATTACTAAAAATGTTGTGAAATTGAACGCATGAACTAATGTTGGGGAGACTTAACCAAAATTTTTATATCTTCAATTTACGGAAATACATATTTTATTCAGGCGTGTAAATAGTATAGAAATTAAATGGAAATACAGATGTTTCTTTCAGAAGAAGCACGATTTGAATAGTTGAGCAAATCGTAAACATATTTCAAATTTGAATTGTTTTTAATTTAAGATAAGGTTTTAGATATTTATACACAACAATATTCATTTTAGAATTTTGTGTTTCTCGCATATTTTCGAACAAAAAAAAAAGAACTGTCACTTTAAAAAAAAGAGAGCTATTTGTTACTTTTCACACATTTGAATTTTTGCTATACTAAATTAAAAAAATTGTTGTCCGTATAAATTATATCTTTTGAAAACTTATACAACAATAGAAACAAGTTTCAACAAAAAAAGTTTCATTAAAGCAGGCGATGTCGTAAAATTTGTATCTTTATGGAAACAGTTTAAAGCTGATAGACAGCAAGATAAAACATTTACAAGTCATTTTTCTTCAAAATCCTGACATTAAAATATTTAGACACTCAATCAGGCTTAACTTGCCGTATTATCATGCCTCATGTCAAGATTCGCAAAAATATTTGTATAATTTTTAACGAATTTGAAAGCAGAATTTATGATAGAAAAACGAAGAATGCAAGGAACAAATTTGGACAACCACCATTAAATGATCCTATTCAAATTTAGAAAAAGATATCAAAAAATTCCTGAAAAATAAAAGGAAAAATTTCTCTTTTTGGACAAAATTGAAAAAGTGAGAGCATTTTCAAAATTTTTGAAACCACATTTTTTTTAGATTTCAAAATTCAATCTACGGTTATTCACAGTACTCAGAAACTCAAACAATTTATCTACATGACTTTTTTGTAATATAGTAGTATGTGCGCGCGCAAGCGCGCGCCTACTGTTATTCTCATTTTTATCATTTACTCAATTTTTTTAAAAAAATTTATTTTTCAAAACTTTCTGAAAACTTACATTATTATTAAAATATTACGTAACGTTATTTTAAACACTTTCACCTTCCCACACCCTAATTGCAGTTACGTAACATTGTTTGTATTAGTCTAAAAAACTTAATAGACGTTTTGTAAATAAAAACAGATTTTTAGGATGAAGTGCAGTATAGAAATAAATTAAACAATATTTTGACGCAACACAACAATGCTTTTTTGATATTTTTTTAGTGACACACATTATCAAATTTTTCACAAGGAAAGAAGTGTCAGCATTTTTTTAGAATTATATAAATTTTATCATTTTCATGAGACAATTAGAAAAGATTTTTTAATATTTCAAATATGTCAAAAAAAGAATGTAGAGGATTAAATAAATATATATTTTATTTTACAAATTATTAGAAAAATTTAAGCTTTCTCAAGAGATATTTAGGGCTTATATACTTTTAGAAGAAATAATCAATATTCCATAAATTTTCGGAAATGCTTCCTAGTTTTAAAATGTTTTTAATTTATGCAAAGCCTCTTGAATTCCTAAAAATATTTTTAAATGAATCCAATTTTTCTTGAAATTTTGAAAAATCCTTTAAATTGTAAAAAATTAGGCTCAAAATCTTCAAAAGTTTATAAAGAATTTGAAGAAAATTATAAAAGATTTTTGAACATTTCAGATTCGTCAACGAAAAATCAAGATTAAAAAAGACATTTCACGGGATTTTACAAAATGATAGGAAAAGTTCGAGCACTTTTAAAATTAAATATCTATACAATGCCTCTTAAATTCTTAAAAATATTTTTATCTGACTGAAATTTTTTTGGAAATTTTGAAAAGTTATTTAAAGTTCAAAACTCTGCTTCAAAACAACCTCGATTTTCCTACGAACTTGCATAACAATTATTTCTTCACTTGAGACCTTTTAAAGTTATTTTAATTAAGGGCATGTGATACTTTACCATATATGTTTTCAGTTTTCCACACATTTTTTTTTACAATTTTTAATTCGAAAAAAAACATTAGTGTCCAGACGTTTGCGTTTTAAACGTCTGGTTTCAAAACTTCTACATATCTCCTAAATTTACTAAAATTTTTTCTAAAATTATATATTATGGTATGATGTTGCTTTAAAAACTTTTAAACTCTTTTTTTTTAATTTTATGAAAAAAATTGAAACTCTTTGTAATCTTTTGTAATAATCTCTTAGGACTCATCAGTAAAAAATTGTTTGAAATTTTCCCATGAATATAAACTATGTATTTGTCCTTCGCTTGTTGCCATAAAAAATTAAGTTTACCTAAATTTTAATGAAATTATTGAAAATTGAAATAATTGTCTTAAAATCTTTCATATTTTTTCAAAAACAATTTTGAAATCTTTATAATTTTAAATTATTATTTCAAAATGAAATATTGAATGCTTAAAATTTTCCATAACTGTTTAAAAAAATGTAATCTCAAAATCTTTCGAAATTATTAAGACGCATTTATTGTTCTAAAGAATTAAACAATCATTTTCATTCAAACATATAAATATTTTATACTCTACATTTTCTTTTAATATCATGTTCATTTCTACAAATTTGTTTTATTGGTAACTTTTGATACTAATTTCAAAAAAATATATATAATATAATTGCAAATATAAATTAACTTTCAATATTCAAATTATATTCAATATTTCTGTTAAACAAAACAAGAATCCAACGACCAAATTTGGACCACTACGAATAAACGAAAACAAAAAATCCTATTTTAATCTTAAAAAAATAAATAAAATGAAATTTTCGGAAAAAAATAAAAAAAGAGGAAAGATAAATGAGAAGGCAGCCAACCACATCCCCTTCATTCTCTTTTTCTTTCTTTCGTCTTTTTTATTTTTATTACCATCAAATTACAATGAAATAAAAATAAAAAACATAAATAAATAAATTTTTCTTTCCTCTTTTTTATTTTTTACCGAAAATTTTATTTTTTTTTGTTTTTTTCTTTCAGATTACAATGGGATTTTTGGTTTTCGTTTATTCGTTGTGATTCAAATTTGGTCGTTGGATTCTTGTTTTGTTTAACAGGATTTTGCATCGATTTGATTGTCGGACGTTAAATAGGATTTTTGATTTGGATTTTGGTCTAATTTAAATTTCGTAAATTAAATATTTCATCATAGAAAACGTTAGTTAGCTAATAATCAGTTGATCATTTTACAAAATAAAAACCATTAAAATATAATTCTGTTATAGAAAATTAAAGTAACTTTAACAATATATATATTTTTTTAAATTATAACTTTTATTCATAAAATTTTTGATTTAATTTTAAACTTTTAAAGTAATTCCAGAAACTGTCACTTTAAGCAGAATCAGTTGATAGTGAATTAATTAGTTCACAAAATAAAAAACATGAAAAAATTATTTTCATCGAATCATTCAAAAAATATTTACATTATGTGTATAATCTACTTTAAATTTTAAAACAGCATTTATATACGTCTAATTTATTAATAATCTTTGTCACTAATTAAAACCAACATGAACAAAGTGTGGAGAACATTATTAGCTCATAATAAATTAAATGGTTCACAACATAAAAATCCTGAAATAATGATTTTCGTAAAAAAACCTAAAAATAGTATGAAATATCAAGTTCACTATTTGAAAATAATGAAATTATATTTAAAAAAAACATCAAATATTTTTCATATTTTATTTTTATGATTATTTATAATTATTTGAATTTGTTTAAAAAATTATATAAGAATCTTTTAAATTAATTAAAATTCTTTACTAAATTCTTTAAATATAAAAAAAACTATGGACATTGTTCAGATCATGTTTCATTATATTTCAAATGTTTTAAATTAATATTGATTAAATTTGAGAAATAAAAGTATGTTTAAATAATAAATAATGTTTTTTATTTTGATTTATAAATAAATGTTTATTTAAATTCCAAATATAATTTTACTAATTCAATTATTTTATGAATTATATTATAAAAATATTATAAACATTTTCCTTTATTATTAATTTGTTGCATTATAAAAATTATATACTTTATCGAAATGCAATTATGATTTTCTAAAATTTTAATTTTAATTTTTAAAAATGTAATAAAATTGTCAAAAAATTATATTTTGTATTAAATTTAAATTTTGTTATTATGAAAGTAATATTTTTTTCATAAAATCATATTGTTAATGCTTATGTTTTTATTTAAATATTCACTATTAATTTTTAAATCTGTGAATAATGATTTTTTAATTTAATTCATTGATTAATATTTGTAAATTTTTTTAAATCAAGTTTTGTGTCTTATGTATAAATTAAATATTTTATTTCAAAATCCGTATTATTTTTTAGAGAATTTATTTTTGATATAAAATGCGTTAGATTTCTATTCAACTTATTGTTTAAAATTTTTTAAAATAAAATTTAATTAATTTAAATAAAATTATTTAATCTGTTAAAATGTATAATCTTCTCTTGTCAAAAATACAAATGTATTAAAAATAATTTTTTTCGTCTCAATAATTCAAGTAATTATAGTTAAATATTTAATTAATAAATCTTTCAGTGTTTGTCAATAAAAATAAAATTCACTTTCAATTAAAATATTAAATATTATTTGTTTTGATTAAAATTCATTTTATTTTGCATAAAATTTTATAAATTTGTGAAATGTTACAAAAATACTAATTTTTAATTTAAAAGTAATTATAATTTGTTTATTAATGCTGTTCAAGTGAATGATAAATTATTTTATATAATATAATACTATATTTAATAATATTTCATTATTATTTCTTAAATTATATTTAAATATTGTTAAAAAATTATAATATTTACTGATTTCTTAAATTATATCTGTTCTCTTTTGTTCTTTAATTTTATATCTTTTCAAACATATCATTATATTATTCAAAAGAAATATTTGGAATAATATTCTCACAAAATAATAAAATGTATCATACTCTTTGTTTAATTTTTAAAAATCATGAACGTTGTATAAACATTGATCGTACGTTATACATATTTTTTGTTTTAGAATATCTTATTAAATAGTTTGTAAAATTGTAAAAATGATCAACATTGTTAAAAAATTGAATTGCACAATTTATAATTGATGTATGACCCTTAATGATAAAAAATAAAATATGTCATTAAATAAGAATTATTGAAAAAATTAAATTAAATGAACAAAATGAATCACAACTGACCTTGATGAAATATAAAATAAAATTACGTAATGTAATAAATTTTTTATAAAACTAAATTATATGCCTTATAGATTATCCCTTATGATAATGCAGAACATTAAAAAGTTATGATTTTATACGTTGAAGAAAGATGTCGCCAGTCGCCATAAAATACGTGATAACTTGACCATTGTAAGATTCAGCGCCCCTGCGCTACTGATGGAGGTTACGAGTTTTTATATATAGGATAAAAAGAAAATTATCAGAGTTAGAGCATTTTCATAATCCAAAAAAACAAACTAAAATAAAAATTTTTAAGCACGAGCTACGAAAAAAATGAGACAAAACTTGTTTATCCAAAAAAGAGTTATAATTTTTGATAGGACGCGTAGTTTTTGTTTAGTCGTAAGAAATGACAGTCAAAATAAAAATATTAAATTTTTCTGAAAAGCGACATAAGTACGAACTGAAAAGAAGAAAAAAGCCTAAAAAGACTGATCAATTTATGATGAATAATTTTTCGATAGGACGAGTAGATTTTCTTTCAATCGTAAAAAATAAGATTAAAAATTAAAAAAAAATGAAAGTTGAGCACGAAGCGGGCAGATTTTTTTATTGTGATTTGATAATAATGGAAATAAAGAATATCAAGAAAATAAAACAGAAAATGAAGGGGATTTGATTGGACGCCTTTTTATTTTTTTATTTTTGCCCAAAAAAAGAAATTCTTTTCTTTTCTTAAAAAATTTTTTCTTTTTTAAAATTTCAATAAGAACATTTTATGATGGTTGTCAAAATTTATTTGTGGGATTCTTGGTTTCATTTTGAGGAATTCTGTACATTAATTTGATAATTGGGCGATAAATAGGTTTTTAAATTTGATTTCAATCTCATTTCAATTTCTTTAATTTTCACTTTATGAAGCTTTTTTTTTTAATTCATTTCATTTTTGTTAAAAATGTTTCTTCTTGCGCTAGAAATGCAGCTAATAGTTTGAAAATAAATCTGTATTGGCTAGGAATTGAACTTTTTATCAAAATTCATAATGTAGGTTGGAGAGGTCAACAATTGTGCAGAGAATTAATATTTTCGGCCAGAAGATTTTTAGTTGAAAATAATTTGGTTTTAGATTACAAATTTCAATTTGAAAATTCAGTTATATTTATAGACAAATTAACTATTTTATTTGAATTAAACTGTTTACTTGATTGAATATATTCATAAATAAAAAATTTATTAACAATTTTTGAATATTAAATTCACAAGTTTTTTTTAATGTTCAGCTTGAAAACTTCAGTGCAACATTTTAGGTGAAAATTCATTTTTTTCGAAAATTTCATTACTTATTTCAAAATTCACATTTTAATCAAACACTCTTGTGCATCGTTACTAATTTAGTTATTTTGCTAAAAATTCAATTATTTTGTCCAATATTCAACGATATTGTTAAAAAGTGTAATCTTTTTTTGTATGAAACTTTAACTGCCCTATTGAAAGTTCGTACTTTTGGAATGAAAATAGATCTTTTTCGTATTCAAAATACACATTTTTAATAAAAGTCTAATTACTACTTACTGAATTTGAATACCTATGGTATCAAGATTTTATTAATTTTCCAGTTAAGAAATACAATTCAGATTTTTTTCAACTTTTATTTCATTATTTCTTGAATGATGATAATCAGACGTGAACGTTTTTTTTCAAGGCTATGGTAGCGCAATCACTTGAAAGTTATTACAGAATCTCTGTCAGTATCAAACTGTGAGATTTTCATTTCCTCCTCACTTAAAATTAACTCTAATTTTTTGATTGCTTTGTTATTGAGTGAATATAAATAGCATCAAATTAATATTAATTTTTTTGAACGATTTTGGAAACATTTCCCTGAATTATTCAAAACTTATTCAGTTTATCGAGCTCAATTTTTAGACAAAATTTTTTGTTATTCACTAAATTAGCCCTAATATTTGGCTATGTAAATTTTTCAATGTGATTGAAAATTAATAAAAAGTAAAAATATTGATGAACCTTGGCTTTTAATATGTTTTCAACTCGCTATAATGGATAAACTTTTTAAAAATAAAATTGGTAAATTTTGCATGATTTAAAAAAAAATTTGCAAAAATTTTATTTAATTCAAAAGATATAAATTTTTTGTGAATTTTCCAAAAATTTGAAAAAAAGGTTCATGAGAATTTTGATAGGTTTTAGGATATTCAGAATTTTTTCTGAAATTTCTGGCAAAAATTCAAATTACTTTTTAATTTGTATAACTAATTTTTTAAGAATATTAAGAAGATTTTCTGGATATTTTGAATGATTACAGAATTTAAAAAAAAAGAAACATAATCTTCTAGATTGGAAGGCATTTTTTTATATTTCATTATTCATCATACATTTTTGTGAAATACTTGAATAATTTAAAAATATACTTCGAAGATTTTAAAACAAATTTCTAAAACAAAATAAATTAAAAATTTCATTTAAAATGGTAGAATTTTGACGATTTTTAAGCTTTTAAAGTATACTAAAATGATTCGTGATAACTTTTTTTTAAGATTTCCGGAAAAATTCTTAATAATTTTTCATTTTGACATACCAATTTTTATTGTATATATAAAAATATTTCTAAACATTTAAAAACACAGACATAATTGCCAAAGAAGAATATGGAAGATTTGAAGACAATTTTTTCAGTTTTGCATAGTTGAAAAAAATGTTGGAAAAATTCTAATAATTTTAAATAATATGTTGAACCTGTGAAAAATTAAAAAAAAATTTTAACCATTTTTTTAAATGTTAGAGACTTTAAGACAATTGCTTATGTCAAAAGATATTGGTAAAATTTATCTTTTTTGTTAAAAATGCAACTGTTTGGTTAAAAATTAATCTGTTTTAGTTAGGGATTCAAGTATTTTGATCCAAATTCATCTTTTCTTAATAAAGTTTAACTGTATTTTATTAAAAATTCATCTTTTTTTTGTTTAAAATTGAACTAATAAGAATTGAAAAAAATTATTGATCGGTTTCTTACATTGATTCTACTAAAAATTTCATGTCGTCGAAATTTCTGAAAACACATTTCAGTTTTAAGTTTCAGTTTGGCAATTGAAATGGACAATTAAATTAAAACCTGCATAGTTAACCATTTGACAAATTTCAATCGTTTTTTATTGAAAATCTACCAATTTACTAATTTAACATAAAAATTTATGAAATTTGTGCAATTTTAAATATAAAACTTGCCAATAAAACAATTGTAAGGTTACAATGGAAATGTTGCATTAAATTAAATGAAAAGATATTTTGATTCTTTAGTAACTCATTATTTTATTCCAACAAGAAAGAATTTTTTATTGAATAAGAAACATGCTTTGTTTAAAATAAAGTTTAAATATCACTCCCATTCGTGGCATTTTTCGCCAAATGCATAGATTGGCTATATCTTTGTGACGTCACTCTTCGCGGGAAAATTCAAACTAGCTAAATTATGAAAAATCTAACAATAAAGTAAAAATGGTTTTTAAACCATTTAAAATAGAAAATAGAAATATTGAGAGAAAACAATTATTTCATTTAGTGCCTGAAAGTTAGTTTTGTTAGTTGAAAATTTATCTTTTCTAGACGTCTTTTCTAGAAGAAAATTAATCTTGTTACGAAAATTTAACTATTTTCTTAAAATGTTGTTTTTTGGGTTAAAAAATAATTTTTTCAGTTAAAAATTTTCAAGGAAGGTGTACAAAAAATCGTAGTTTTGTACCCTCTTGGAACCCGAAATATGTATTTGTTATCATTATTGTATTTTGTTAAATTCAGTGTTTTTTTGGTAGAAAATTAAGCTTCTTATATACAATATTTGTTTGAAAACTCGTTCTTTGATTGATTGAAAAGTAATTTTTTAAAATCTTAATTTAATTATTCGACATTAAGTTGAAAAGTGATCTTTTATAGTTGAAAGTTCAATTACTCGGTTAAAAATTAATGTATTTTGCCCAAGATTAATTTTTTTGGTAAAAGATTAAGCTTCGAACTTGAAAATTCATTTTCTTGTTTGAAAGGTACATTTTTTTTATTAAAATGTATTCCTTCCGTTGCAAATTGATTTATTTTGTTGAAAATTCAACTTGCTTTGTTTGAAAACATTTTTTTAACTGAATTTTTAACTATTTTATGTTTGATTTATTTCTTTGATTGATAATTCAACTATATCTTGGAAAATTCACTTTTTGGATAAAAATGAATTTTTTGTTTGTTTGTTAAAAATTGAGCGATTTTATTTGGAAATTCTTTGCCTGATATTTCAAAATAACTTCCATAACTAAAAATGAATGTGTTCCATTTATGGTTGAGATTAAATCTTTTTTTTAGTTGAAAAATCATCTACTCTGTTAAAAATTCGCGTATTATGTACAAAATTAAAGTTTATGGTTGATTTTTGTTTAAAAATTCGTCTTTTTTGGTAGAAAATTAATTTTCTTAGTCTATTCGGTTTTTGGCTTAAAAGTTGTCTTTTTTAGATAAAAAGTTGACCATTTGATTGAAAATATATGTATTTTGTTAAAAGTGAATTTTTTTTGTAGATAATGAATGTTTCTTTTCAAAATTTATTTTTTTTCGGTAAAAGATTAATTATTTTCGTACAAAATTTCTTTCTGTAACTCAAAATGTATTTATTTTGTTTAAAAAATTGTCTTTTGGATAGAGAAAAATTTTCTTCGTTGGAAAAACATCTTTATACTTGGAAATTCAACTATTTGTTTACTTTGACTTTTAGGGTAAAGATTTCTCATTTTCATTAAACATATTTATTTTTGTGTAGCAAATTTATGTTTCTGGTTCGAAATTCATACATTTTGTTAGAAATTTCTCTTTTTTGGTAAAAAGTTTATCTTTGTGGTTAGCATTTCAACCAATTTGTTACAAATTCATTTTTTTATAGACAAAATTCAAAATTTTAGTTCAAATTTATTTTTTTACTGAAGAATCAGTGGACAATTTTTTTAATCTATATTTTTAAGCTTTAAATTGAACTATTTCGTTGAAAATTTTTCATCTATAATACGACATTAGATAATAATAAAAATTGACTGCTTCACTCTACAGTATCTTTCGCTGAATCAATGTACCTGAAAATTAGCCTTGTGATGTTTTTTTTAAAGTTCAAATTTAATAGAATATTTAAAGCAGTTTTAATAAATATAAGATTCTTAAAACTATATGCTCAAGAAGTTTTTTGCTGAAAATTATTTTATCTTTGACTAGCAAAAACGAGTTAAATCACCAACTCATTTTTGGCAGCAGCGCGCGACCTAATTCCTTTTCTGTTTGCTGCAAAAAATTAATCTTCATACGACATCTATTATTTTGAATTCTGTAATTTTTACATTGAATTTTGAAATAATAAGGAATTGTCTACAACAAGCCCGTAGTATCAATTTTCAGAAATATTGACAAAAGTTTTGGTATTCCATCTTACTTGACAATTTTGTTCGTAAGTAGAAACAGATTGTTTGAATTTTTTTTTAAATCTACCTGAGATATTTATCAAATAATTGGTGCTTTTGTAGAACCACTTGAATTTCTCCTTAATCTTTGACAATTATTTACACTCTTTAAAAAGTCATTTAATCTTCATGGAATATTTTAAATATTTAAAATCTATCTTAAGTATTTGTGACATTGTTAAAATTGTTGAGAAATCATTAAAGTCTGTTAAATATTTTTAATCTATCCGAAATCTTTGAAATATTTTATAAATATTTGATCATATTTTTTTAAGTGATTTAAATCTTTGGAAAATCATTGCAATTTTTGTGAAATTTTTTTAAATCTTAGAAATATTAGATCATATTTTTAAAATTATTGTCATTTTTAGAAATTCTTCGAAATCTTTACGAAATATTTTTAATATATCCGATATGTTAACGAAATGTTTGTGAAATCTCTGAAATATTTCGAAAATCATTTAAATCTTAATGAAATATACCAAAAATTTATTTAAAATTATATA
>NC_046658.1:151511310-151518088 GCF_010883055.1 Belonocnema kinseyi
TTTCAAGAAATAATTTTAATTTATACCAAATATTTTTTGAAATATTTGGTATACTTTTTGAATTGTTTAATTCATTGAGAAATCATTGACGTCTTTGTAAAATCTTTTTAAACTCTCCGAATTTTCTACAGAACGTTTAAAATTGTTGTGAAATCCTAAGAATATAATTGAAATTTTTGAAATTTTAATGAAATAATTGAAGTCTTTCTGAAATCTTTGGAAACCTCTGCGAACAATTCTTTGAAATTTTAGAAGTATTTTTTGAATAATTGGTAATAATTGTGGAATTATTGAAATCTTTTTGAAATCTTTGGGAAAGAATTAAAAACTTTGTAAAATATTTTACATCTATCTGAAAGCTTTGCGGAACATCTGAAAAATTTAAATCTTTGAGATTAAAATTTTTGTGATATTATTGAAATCTGATTTAAACATTTAAAATATTTGTATAATGTTTCAAATATTTGGGAAATATTCGAAATCTTCGAAAAAATATTTGTGCAATTGTTGAAATTTTTAATAAATTTTTAATGTCCGTGAAAACCTTGAAATGTAACTAAAATATTATTGCACTTTTGTAAATCTATCTTAAATCTTTATGAAATATTTTTAATGTTTGGAAAATCATTTAAATCTTTTAAAAATATTTAAAAAAAGGTAATTGTTGAATTGGAGAAATTATTGAAATCTTTGGAAAATCAATTACGTCTTTTTGAAATCTTTTAAATCTATACAAAATCCTTACTAATATTTATATTTTTGAAATACTTGGTATGTTTTTTAAATTATTTAAAACTTTTGAAAATCATTAACGTCTTTTTGAAACATTTTTAAGCTCCCTGAAGTTTTTGCAAAGAATTTTTAGTCTTAGTAAAATCTTTAGAAAATCATTGAAATCTTCGTGAAATATTTTAAAACATTTTGTTAAATATTTTAAATTATTGGTAGATTTGTTTTAATTTGTGCGGAATATTTGAAAACTTTTACAAATTTTTGAAATTTGTCGGAAATTTCAATTAAGTAATTAAAGTCTTTCTGTAATCTTTGGAAATCTTCAAAATATTTTATGAAAAATTTGTGAAATTATTGAAATCCTTGGTAAATAAATTATGCATTTGCGAAATTTTGAAATCTTCTTGAAATGTTTGTGAAATCTTTACGAAATATTCGAAATCTTTGAAATCTTAGGGGAATTATTAAAACCCTTAAAAAGTATCTTTAAAGAACTTGGTATAACTTTGAAATTGTTGAAATATTTTTAAATATATGTAGTCTTTTCGAAATATTTGAAACCTTTTAAATCTTTCGGCAATCATCAAAATCTTTCTGAAATCCTTGGAAACCCTTCCAAAGAAATATATTTTATTTTGGAAGCATTTTTGAAATATTAAGTTATATTGGTAAAATTAGTAAAATCGTTGCAAAAACATTGACATTTTTCTGAAATCTTTGAAATCTTACGGAAATTTTTATTAAAAAATTTAATTCTTTGTGAGATTTTTATGAAATCTTTAAGGTCTTTTAGAAGTCATCGAATTCTTTTAAACGTTTTGTACATTTTTTTTATGTCTGTAGAAATCTGCGAAGTATGAGAAATATTTTTTGAATATTTTGTAATATTTGTGAAATTATTAAAATCTTGGTAAAATCTTAGATAAATAATTAAAGACTTTGTAAAATATTTTAAATATTTCTGAAATCTTTACCAAACATTTTAAAACCGTGAAATTTTTAAGAAATTATAAAAATCTTCAGAAAATATTTAATGAAATACTTGAAATCTTTGAAAAATAACTCAAATCTTTATAAATTCTTTAAACAATTGTAATTGTTAAAATCTTTGGGAAATCATTGAAATCTTTATGATATTTCATTAATCAAATAAATTCTATTTTTAAAGAGAGAATTCGACTATTTAGTTGAAAATTTATTTATTTTGTTGAAAAAGCAACAATTATGTTAAAAATTTGTCAACTTTTCTCAAAAACGCAACAAACTGGTTTCTGATCCACTTTTATTAGAAATGAAACTGTTTAGTGAATCGTGGTACGTTCTAAAAACTTTATCGCGATTGGTTGAAAATTCCACTGCTTGGTAGAATAATTCTTTAATTTGAAATTATTTTTTCAAAGATTTATCATTTGAAATGAAAATTTATCCCTTTGACAGAAAATTTAACTTTTTTCTTGTGAAGTTGTTTTTCAGTTGTAAATTAATTTTTACCCTTTTTCATTTGAAATTAATATTTTAAAGTAAGAATAGCCTATTATCTTGAAATTAATCTGTTTTGGTTAAGGATTAAACTATTTTGTTGAAGTTTTTTATTGAATTCTATTGTTAAAGTAAAAATTCGACTATTTGGTTAAAAATTTGTTTATTTTGTTGAAAAAGAAACTCTTATGTTAAAAATTCACAATTTGTTTTTTAAATTCAACAATATTGTTTGTAAGCCACTTTTTTCCATCTTTTGTTTTAGAATAATCTTTTGGGTGCAAAGTTGAACTCTTTTGTAAAAAACCTCTTTTGTTTAAATTTTTTTAGCGTTTCCATGTTTTGTAGAAAATTGGTCTATTTTGGTTGAAAATGCAATTTTTAGTTAAAATGTATACTATTTTGTGGAAAATACTTTTTTGTTGGTTTGAGTATCAATATTTTGAATTTTGATGTTAAAAATTAATGTTTATGTTTAAATCAAAATTCATAGCATCGGTTTAAAATTTAACTTAATTTTTTTTCTGAGAATTAATTCTTTCAAAATTTAAAAGTAACTTCTCTATTTTTGTTCAAAAATTTATATATTTAATTAAAAATAAAGGTTTCATAGTTTTTTTCTTTTTTAAAAAGTACAATTATGTCATTGAAAAATGTTTCGTCTTTTTATCATTTCATAATTGGCTAAGGAAAAAACAAAATAAAACGAATAAAATTTATTCACTATCGGAATTTTTTTTCATCTTTATAATTTTCATGTCATCACGTATTCGGCAGTATAGCACTATAAGCGAGAATAAATATTGCGTTCGCAACTGTGACATTAAATTTTTACACGAGGGCCAAACTAAAATAAAAATTTATTTTCGTGTATAAGTGACTAAATATAATTTCAATGTGACTGGAATATGGTACAGATTTGAAAATAAGATATTTCGAAACTACTTATCACGTGAAAAACATTTACGATGCGGAAATAAAACAATGATTTTGAAAAAGTTTTTAAAACTGATAGCTTTAGTAATTATAATTATGATTCCAAATTTTAAGATTATAAGAACCCAAAATAATTTAAAAAGTGAAATTAACAACAGAACTTATTTGAAATTTTACTTGTCATATATCTACAAACCAAAAATTTCGAAAGAAAGCTAAATGGTACATTTTTTCATTCGAAATGTGTATAAATAATTAAGATAGAAATATTTTTCTTTGCTACCGCTTTTTTATTGATCATAAGGAAATACAACTCTTTTTAACTGAAAATTATATTATTATGTTTCAACTAAATATTTCTTGTTTCCATGACTATTCATTTTATTTAAGAATATATCTTTTTATTTATTTGTTCTTCAGTTAGAAAATGTGTCTATTCCATGTTTTGCTAAAAATTCATATTTTAATATTTAAATTTCCAATTTTAAAACTAAAAAATTTTGCAGAAAAATCTTTTTTTTCATTGACAATTCGTGTTTTTGTGTTGAAGATTCATCTATTTTAGGAGAGATTACATTTTGCCTTTTTTTAAAAGTCATAACTATTTTATTTAAAATTAAGATCTTTTAGTTAAGTTTGGTTGTTGTTAAAGATTCATCATTTACGTTAAAAATTCATATTTTTCAAGCCTTGAAGATTAAAAAATTTAGATAAAAATTAACGTTTTTGTTTAAATTCATCTATTTGTTGAAAAATTATTATTCTCTTGACAATTCAACAACTTTATTAAAAAAAATTATGTATTTTGTTAAAAATACATATTTTTTGGTAGAAAACTAAATTAACTAATTATTAATGAAAAGTCAACAGCTTTGTAGAAAATTCGTGTTTCTGGCTAAAAAAGTCAATTATTCATTTCAATTTTTCCGCTTCGATTTTTGATGAATTTAACTTTATTTAATTTACAATTATTATTTTTAAATAGAACCCACTTCTTTAAAGCTTTTAAATTTTCTAAATTTAAGATTCATTAATGTAGTTACAAATGTAACTCACCTGCTGAAAATATGTTTCCTTTATTAAAAATTCTTTAAAAGTACATTTTTTTATATTAAACAAATAAAACAGGCTTTTAAAGTTTTTCAAAAATATTTTTACTTATTTAAAAAGATTTCATTGAATTTCAAAGCAATTTCAAGGAAATACCAAGAATTGTGTGGGATTCCCAAGGATTTCAAGAAATTTCCAGAGGATTAAAAAAATGAAATTAAATATTGAAGGTAATTTTGCTTTAATTAGAGGGTTTGAAGGGAGTTTGAGGCATTTCAAGACATTTTTTTGGTGAGAAAATTTGAACTATTTTTCGTGAAAGTAAAGTATTTTTTTCTTAAGAAAGTTTCTTCAAAATTAGAGACAAAATTTGACGTGAGGGATTGAAAATTCATCTTCTTTCGTTGAAATGTCATCTTGATAATTTAATAGTTTTAATACAAATTCCACTGTTTTTCTTTAAAGTTTTATCTTACTTATCGAAAAAACCGATTTTTTATTAAAATTCATCTTGGTTGGTTCAGAAGGAAATAAGTTGGTTAAAATTTCCTAAATATTTTGTCAGAAACATAATTATTTGGTTTAAAATAAACTTTTTCTTAGAAAGTCATTATTTTGGTAAAAAATTCAATTCTTTTTTTCTTCGAATAACATAATTTTTGTTTGAGAATTTATCTTTTATTACTAAAAAGTCAATTTTTTATTGAAATAAAGAAAATAATAAATTTAAATTCTTTAGATTTTAATTCAAAACTGTATGTTCCGTTAGCGATATATTCGTCTTATCTTTTAGTTTAAAATTCTACTATTTAGTTGAAGAATTAACAATTTTCATGATTAACCGTTTTCTTAATTTACTTTTTCAACCAAAAATTTAATATTTCCATTTTGAATTGAAAATCAATTCTAGTTTGAAATGCAAAAATGGTTCTAGTTTTTGTTATCTCTAAGAGGAAAAATTCTTTCTCTTTTTTTTAATTAAGCATTTAACTCTTTGGTGAAACGTTGAACTGTTTTGTAAAATAGTAAATTTTTTTAAGAGTTATAATTTTACTTAGAAATTCATCGTTTTAGGCAAAAATTAAAGTATTTTGTAACATTTATTTGTTCTAAGTTAAGAATGAACATTTTTAACTGTATTTTAAATATCAAGCTTTTTGACAATTCATCTTTTTTTTAGATTTAAATATGCATGAGCTCTGGCAATAATTTCAAAATTATATTGAAATTTATACAAAATTATAAAATTTGTTTAATTTCAGTAAAAATATCTTACTACTCTAATACTCAATATTTTAGGGTGCCTATATTCTCAAAATATATTTACCTAATAAAAATTTGAAATATTAATTATTTTTTTAAGTTCAGTGGCTTTAGGATTAAATTTGCCCTTTCTTTATTTTCGATCGAGAGCAAATTTTTGGGGTTCTTTGCACATTTTTAAAATAAAATCCCTGTATTATATCTTACAGATGGAAGTGGTCAGAATCTGAATCAAGAACGTATACAAAGGATTTCTTCGCGTATAAGACGAGCTCAAGGTTAGTATATTATAATTTTCTTCAACTAACAAAAGATTTCTGGGATTCAGAAAAAAATCAAAATTAAAACTCAAAATGTGCATATACTTATATAAAATTTAATTTCTAGTCCTTTTTCATAAATCGAAAATTGTGTAGCTTACCCCTTTTCAGAGAAAACGGGTAAGCTATACAGTTTTACAGGAATTTAAGGGAAACAAGACGAATTCGATGAAATTAAAAAAAATCAAGGTTAATTAAAAAAAAATCAATTGACTTGCAAATAATATAAAAATATGAAAGTATTTCATAGAATTCAGTAAATTTGCAATAAGCTTAGAAAAATTCAAGGGAATTCAAAAGAATTTTTATTCAATTTTTAATAGAATTTTTCTTTAATATTATTGTAATATTTTTAATGTTTTAGAATATTATCATTATATTATTTACTACATTTCTCGAATCAAAATTTAGGCACGACTTTGAATCCGTAACACCTAACTTAGAAGCCGCTGCATTCTGTAAAGTCGTTTATAAATAAGGAGTGATTTCAATGTAATTTTGACCCTAATTGGACGCTAAACGTGTCCGAAATCGGCCATTTTTGCACGTTTAGCGTCACAGCAGCGTCTGTATTTAAGACAAATTAGACCCTCTTTTAAAGTTTAAGCTGCTACTGTAGGACTTGTGGGATCAAAGCAGGTTCTCTCTGAATAAAAATAAGATTTGTTATTTATCAGAAAAAAAATATCTGTGATATAAAAATCCAGGATATTCGCAATTATTTTTTAGACATATTATTAATAGAATTTTTTAATTATGACGCTACAGCATATGTACTAAAAAATTCACAAGTACTAAGAAACGAGCCCGAGATCGCACGCACGCACTGAGTATTTACTAAACGCCTACACTGAGAAAAACGTTCGTTTGAATTAAAGAAATTTGGTTTAAATTAAAGAAATTATTTCTTTAATATAGGGTCGAACAAATGTTTGTTTGATTCAAATAAATTTTTTGTTTGTCCTTACATGCTTGGTTCAAATAAATTTCTTGTTTAC
>NC_046658.1:151518188-151554738 GCF_010883055.1 Belonocnema kinseyi
TATTAAAAATTTTTCATAAGGACAACCGCAGGATTTCGCCGGGAGCGGGTGCGAATCTGAAAAATTGCACCTGCTTCCAGCGAAGTCGCGGTAAAATCCTCGTGCACCCTAAGAACACGGAGTGACCCAAGGATAACCGCCTTCTGCATTTTTCCCGCAAGTGTTCTAGCATATTGTTGATACGCAGGGATGCATTTTAGACCATTAGCAAGTGAAAGCTTGGCACCTCCAAGAGCACCGATGATAAGGACGATAAGTTTAACAGAATATTCCGGGTACAATCGTTGCAACTCCCTTATAAGGTCTCGATACCTCTCCTTCTTTTCATTCGCCTTGGCTATGAAATTTTTATCAACTGGTGCTGAAAATTCGAAAACGAACATGGTTCGCTTCTCGAAGTCAAGAAGAACCACGTCAGGCCTCGAGTGAGCAACAGAAATAATTGTCGAGAATATAAAGTTCCAGTATATGCGGCACTTCCCATTCTCGACAATTGACTCTATTTCCCTAGGAGCATTTAGAGGAGCGATATTAAGGTGAATGCCGTAGGAGTGACAGAAATGACAATAAAGCAGTCTTAGTGCCTCATTGTGCCTTTGAATGTAGTTCGTTCCCGCGTGAGTTGCACAACTAGATAGTATGTGAGCTAAATGCTCGGGGTGGGCATGGAACGCCCTGCAGCTATTATCAGGAATGTTTTGGCTCAAAATGTAGTGACGGTATGTTAAGGTGGAAATGACAACGTCTTGGCATGCAAAAATGAAACCCTCTGTACCAGACTTCAATCCGGGCGATTTAAGGAAAGCAAACGTTAGCTCACAAGACATTGACTCATCCTTCACATTTCTGTGGAAGATACCGTGTATCCTCTTATCGAGGAGCTGTTCATGAAAGTTTTTCTCTTGTGCTTTCTTAATCCGGGCTTTTAGAAGTGAGTACTCAAGATGGGTAAGATTTGATGCATTTTGCTCACCCCTAGTACTGAAGTCAAGTCCGAGTGTTTCAGGAGCCTCCTCCGCTGGTTTGTACAGAAATGCTCCTTTGCCCACTTCTTCGTGATTCCTGACCATTTTAAAAAGAGGGTCTCTTCCATTTGCTACTCTATGTGCTGTACCCAGAATAATCCTGTTGTGAAGACATTCAAGACTCAATATTCCGCGACCCCCTTGACGGCGTGACATGTACAGTCGCGGAACGGAACACTTAAGATGCATGCTTTTGTTCATGTGCATAACCTTTCTTGTCCCGATATCAAGAGATCCGATCTCGTTCTTCGTCCATGGAACTACTCTCAATGAATGGAGTAGTACCGGAACGGCAAGCATGTTCGTTGAAGATACTTTGTTCTTCGACGACAGTTCGGAAGACCAAATCTGTCGGATGAGATGTTTGTATCTGCTTGTATCCTTTATACATGTCACATCCTGAATGCGGCTCTGTGGCACGCCCAGGTATGTATAAGTCTCTCCAGCGCAAAGGTGTCGTATGGCGCTGCTATCAATGAGCTCAGGATCTTCAGGGATGCCATTAAGTTTTCCTCGCTTCAAAGAAACCTTGGCGCATTTGTCTAACCCAAATTCCATTCCAATTTCCTTAGTATATCGTTCGACAATCCCCAGAGCTAGATGCAGTTGCTCTCTGCTTTTAGCATAGATCTTAAGATCGTCCATGTAAAATGCATGAGTGACATTGTACTTTTGATCTGCAGGTTTTCCGCACTGGTCCGGAGTTCGCGCGCGAACTTTCGAAGCTTGGCGGTAAAATTCCTGCCAGATGTGATATAGTCAATGACACATTGAATGCGGGACGCGTACTGTCTTCCCCCACCTATCTTTATGGCAAGTTGATGCATTCGTCTTTTGGTCTTATGATCAACCGTTGGGTTTGTTTTACGGTTCGCATCGGCCAAAGCTCTCGCTGTATTATACACACAATAATTGAATGCCCAGAGGTCAGATTATCCGGAAAAATGTCCACGAAGCTCGTCATCCATTTCAGCCAGATCTTTAGGCTTGAGAGAAACCTTGGTGTTGATGTTTCTCCGGGTCGTAAAGCATCGCTCTTCATCTATTGGGTACCTGCCCGCGGTTGGTTTTAGTGTCGCCTCTCTTTCTTTGTTGCCGGATTGTTCTAGCTGTGGTAGAGTAGGCGTTCCGCTTACATAGCCCCTTTTGCGGAGTAGTTCTGCATGGTTTCGCAGACGTTGCTGCGAAAAGTGCGATAGCTCCGGGTGTTTCTCACACCACAGAGCATGCAGCCGTGCCATGTAACCCCGTTCACGGGCCACACTCGCATTGTAGCACTCTAGCAAGTCGTGATTCAGTTGCTGCGTCCACCCAAAGGTCGCGAGATCCCGCCGATCCACCGCATTGAATCCATTTTCATTGGCTCCCCCAGCTCTAGATTGGTCGGCATTGTTGGCCGACCCATTGTCGGGAGCCCTGCGCATTCTGTTGTTTTGAACCGTACTTACTACAACTATATTTGGTGTTGTCATTGTTGTTCCCACGAGAAGCTAGGGAAAGGGATTCGTCCATCCTTGTAGAGCCCCGCATGTAAGGATAAGGCTGCGTATTCTGAGAGAACGCCCGGTATCCTAGAGCATAATAATGTATAAACTCGATGATATTTTTATTGTAAACCATATTTGTCATTGCATATGTATAAGCAGAAACACTCATTAATTTCGACTACTTAATTCTGGTTAATTTTTAACTCTATGTCTCTGATTTCTGAATTAAACAATCGTAAATTAGAATACCCTGGGGGACCGAATTCTGTTCCTTTTTAAAAAAGGTCTAAAAAACAGCAAAATCAACTTTCAAACTGTTGAAATTCGGATTCTACGTTAAATTTTCTATTATTAACTCAGGGAGTAACCTCAATACTTGTTTTTTCAGTGTTATAAATGTAAAAAATAGTCATTAACTTCTGCTGAAAGTGACTTCAAGCGCATCCATAATAGCTCAAGTAGTATGTTGCGCGCGAAGTTAAAACATGAACTCTTCTCTAACTTTCATCGTCGCGTTGTTGTCTAAGGTTTCCACTAAGTGGCGCTAGCATCCAGACAAAATTCTTAAAGTTACCGACGGAACGCTTATTAACTGTTACTAAAAGAAAATGCACTTGAAGGCGCCTTCGGCCCATGTAAATGACAGGTATTTTTTTATAAGTGTTAACGCTGCAAGAAAAAGTATTGCAATTACTTTTTGAGTTTTTAATGTAAATTTGAACTTAGAATCCGAATTTCAACAATTTAAAAGTTAATTTTCTGTTCTTTTTTTCGTTTTTAAAAAGGAACCAAATGGGGACCCAATGGGGTCCTTACGGGTACTTTGTATAGGCTCCATTCGGTTCCTTTGGTCCGCCAGGGTAATGAGAAATGAACCAGAGTTAGACATTTGAATTGAATATATATATAAGTGTTCCTCATTTTAAGTAACAATGATAATTATAATAGAATAAAAACATGATTGATCTCATCAATCATCTTCATGAAGAAAGAGATTAGTATTGAAAAAGACTTGCGTCCGAAATCTTCAATTTTATCCAAAGTAAAAGCCCTAAGCTTCAAAGTGGTTCCTACACTAGAGACATTGCGTCCATTTTGAAATTAATTGATGATTTGACAGTAAATCAGAACCTTTAGAATCATGCAGCACTGAAAAAGACGAAAGCCATCAAATTAATCACATTCTCAATTAATTTAGATTCTAGGTTAGTTCCTTAGGAACCGCCGACAGTGCTTTAGCACGCCTAGCGGCACTTTGTAGTACTGCTCTGTACTGCATTTTTTGTTTCAAGCATACAAATATTTTTATTAATTCGAATTAACAGATTTTAAACAAACGCATTCTTGAATAAAATTTATTTTTTTATTGAAATCAAATAAATTGTACCAAACAAATTACTTGTATCAACCAATAAGGTAAATATTTTCCATTTCCTAAAATTAAATAAACCTTTTTTTAATTGCAGCAAAAAATTGTTTAATTCTTTTATATGAATTCAAATAAATTTTTTTGGTTGATTCAAACAGACATTTTTCTGAGTGTAAATGCATACAGTGTCAAACTTGCTGACTTCTATAAAAAAATTTTTTATCTCTTTATTTAGGAAATGTTTAAAAAAGTAGTAAATTATTTTTCATACATTCAGCCGTTCTTATTCTTCAATAAATATAATTAAAACATTGAAAAAGTAAACATTTTTTCACAAAAAGAAATAATTTTTCATCCTAAATCAGGTGCGAGACACGTAAATATTAATATTTCACTAAGAAAATGTTTAAGAAACTCTCAATAATTATTGCCTGGTATCAAAAATGACTAAACAATTGCAAAAGTGGCACTGCGCTTCTTGGAAAGAAATTATTTTCTCTATAAAATCATGTTGCAAATAAATTAACCGCAATACTCTAATAAAAATCTAATAATGATCAGTAAACTTAATTATAATTATTAAATATATACACATTAATATATTTTCAAATTTTTTATTTCATTCATAATACTTTTTGTTGGCGATAGAAAATATTTTATTCTTATCATTTGTTGTGTTTTTCAATCACCTACATGACTCTTGAATGCACACAATTTCATTAATTATTAATAAAAATGTTTATAATGACTTATTAATTGAAAATACGTAGTAATTTTCCATGATGAATATCATTCTCATACAAATTTTCAGCATTTTCAGTTAAGAGAAAATATTTGATTGTGATTAAGCATTGCAAAGAATTATT
Organism: Belonocnema kinseyi; assembly: GCF_010883055.1. NCBI lineage: Eukaryota > Metazoa > Arthropoda > Insecta > Hymenoptera > Cynipidae > Belonocnema > Belonocnema kinseyi. Next base: position 151,522,936 of record NC_046658.1, read on the forward strand.
GATTTATATATAAATAATTATTGAAAATTAGGTTAAATATTGAATTATATATTTTTGTAAATTGCGTGTGTATCCCGTAATTAATATGACCAATCAGTTTAATTGACCTAAGTAAAAAATAATTTTTACTTTATTTTCATGATGTTCGAACATTGTAGGCTCAAAGGATTCAATGTAGGGTCAGTATTGAAGGGGAGGTTAAACAGCGTTAAAGTAGGGTCTTGAGTTATGAAAATATAGGCTCTGAAGATTCAAAGTAGCTCTAGAGAGGTGTTACAGCTTCAAAGTAGGCTCTACTATTTCATTTTCTAGGAGTTGAAAGTTTAAAGCAGGGGCTATAAGTTTGAATAGCGTTAAAGCAGGTTCTGATAGGAAGCTGCAACTCCAAAATAGGGTCTAAATTTTGGTTCGGGTTCGCTGGGCAAAAAACAATAACATCATTTGATGAATTCAAAAGAATGTAATTAAATGCCTAGGAATTCAAGGTGAGGTTAAAAAAATTTATGATCAATTAAATAAAAGATTTGAAAAGTTCAAAAAAATACATTGAATTAAATAGAATTGCATATTTTATAAAAATTCATATACATTTTAAATGATTTTCAAATAAATTTGAAAGACAAAAAGATTTATTAATAATCGATTGCTTCACATTGATGACGCACGAGAAAAATTCTTAAATTTTCACCTTTTATTAGTTATATATATTCAGTTTTGATAAAATCTAATCAGTAGCAAATTTTTGGTGTTTTTTGAAAGAATTCTTGAATAAAAATCCGTATATTATATCTTACAGAGGAACTCGAAAGAGAAGGACAGAGGGTACGTACAGGTGAGGCTCATCCAATATCCTAAAATTCTGGCAATCAATGTTATGATTTTTCTGATCTCGAAAGAAATTTCTGGGATTCCGAAAAAAAATTCAAATAAAAAGCAAAAAAGCACATATTCTTATAGGTAATATAATTGCGCAAATTGCTTTATGAATCAAGAATGTTGCAGCTTTCCTCGCTTTTAAAGTAAACCCGAAAACCCCGTTAAAAAAAAATTTTATCAATTTTAGAAATGAAGTAAATTTCATGAAATTTTTAAATATTAATAACAATTTATAGACATTTCTTAACATTTTTTGTAATTTACAGGCAAAACTCCTTCATAAGAATCCTTACATTATATCTTACAGATGGAGGTCATGAGATACAAATAACACCTCAAATACAATATGCAGGAATTACCAGCAACACCGCTTCTAGTTCTAGATCTTCACGTTAGTATTTTATAATTTTTTAAACTTACAAGGAATTCTTAGGACTCATACAAAGAGGTAAATTTAATTTCTTAATTACCAATAAATTGTTCTCGTTTTCCGTTTTCTTAAAGTGAATCCCGAAATTTGAGAAATTTATGAAAATTGATGGCATTTGTCGAAATGGATTGGAATTTGTCAATGTATGTGACCGTCCGCGAATAAAGGGACCTTACGCGCCAAAGATGAATTTTACAGTACGGGCGATCGTAGCCGAGTCCGCAAACAGGCATTTGAGTAGTGGGGGAGGCGTCAACGAAAAGCACCACCGCCACTTACCAATACATCCTTAGGCGCTCATATCCGTAAGCCAGTGGAGCTCACGGACACAGCGCATAACAGCTGCATTGGTAATCAGTGGGACTGGATTTCATAAGCCTCTTGTTCGGTCTCTGACCACGTTTATCATGCCTATGTTTGCATTTTTATAAAAAAAAATTAATCAAGTTAAGAAATTTCTGATTTTCGCAAATGAAAGAGCAACTCAACAACTATCGATTGGTGTAAAAGCCTGAAAATCAATTTTTGACCCGTAAGGTCCCTTTCTTCGCGAACGGTCACGTATGATAATGTGTAGAAATATGTGTAAATTTACGGTCATTATTGGTCTCCGATTATGAACTTCACATGGAGATTTAAAATTTTTTAATTTTAAATTTTAAATTTTAAATTTTATTTACGAAGGATCATTTAAATTTTAAATTCAAATTTTGCAGTAGCACATGGGAAATCAAAAAATTGTTCAAAGGTTCATTTAAACACACGTTCTAAGAGAAAAACCCTGCCTTGCTTCTTTTGATATCGAAGGGATTTTGTGATTTGGGCAATCGGCAGAAAGTCCTTCATGAAAAAATGTTGCCATAAAAATCTTAAACGAAAAATAAATAATCACAAATAATTTGTAACTGTAGTAAATTAGTTAATATTAACTGAGTTTGGGCTATAATTTGAGGTATATTTGGTTTGGGAAAACAAGAAACCTTTTGGGCTTGTTAACAAAAATTGAATAAAAATCTCCATATTATATTTCGCAGATGGAAATACAGGACGACCATATACTTGGGAGGAGGGACAGATATTAAGTTCGATGCAAACACTAAACCTCAGTGGTCAAAATAATAATCAGAGACGTAAGTGTATATTGATTGATATTATTCACTTCAGGAATTTTAATAACATTTTTGGAAGTCTGCAATCATTAATGGCAAACCCGCTGATTGCCTCCCCCAGGCTTTTCTGTTTTATACTTTCTCTTTTTTATTTTATTGGGAAATTGAGAAAAATTATATAGAATATGCAATGAAATATATGCAAGAAAATTAGTCATAGCACTCTGTGTGCGTGTGTGCTGGCAAAGTGTATAATCCAGGCATTATATATCATATTTATGCATTACATATTACACCCTGAAAGATCTTTGATTGACACTAAACCTTTTGTTTTACGTCTAAACACCCATAGGTTTGACACTTCGTTTTAAATGAACGTTAAAAGAAGTTTGTTCAAAAGATTGATGACAGGCGATTCCTTGAAAATTATTCTAACAATTCTGTTTACTTCACAAGAAAATCGATGTTTTTGAATATTCAGAATTGACATTTCTTTAAGATTTTCAGATGTAGAAAAAGGTTTTGAGTTAGCGCCAAAATAGGGTGATCCAAATTTGTACCCGTAAAGATTCGATTTTTGATTTTTGGCGATCCATCTTCCCTCCCACCAATTTGTTTGTTTCACGGATAATGAAACATTATCTTTTCTCGAATCTTCCAACATTGACCCTTGCCCCAGGGCTTTTGGAATTAACACGGGGTTTTAAATCGGAATAGCTCGGTTTTCAAGAAACAGATAAAGGTAAAGGTAGCTTTACCACAACATATAGGGGTTAGGGATGTTCCAGATGTCAAAAAAATGTGTGAGTCGCAAGTAATATAGTTGCGAGACTAGTTTAACAGCAAACGTAATGTTGCAATTTACAGCACCTCCTGTAAAGCGGATCTTGACTACACGCTCTTAAATTTATCCCTAGATGGGGCCTTCAATATATGGGCAGAAAATATTGAGGAATTAGAAATAAAATGGAGGCAAAACCTTAGAACAACATGAAGTGAATTGTGAGGTATCCAATATTTGGCTAAGAAAGGGTGTCCTGTATCCAAAGACAGAAGAATTCGTCTTTGCGATACAGGACAAAGTTGTCAGCATCAGGAATTATCGGAATCATGTGTTACATCAAGACGTGGTTGACCGGTGCTGATTATGTGGAAGATACCGACGAATCCATCAAGCACATAATTCATGGCTGTCGCGTAATGGCTCAAAGAGAATATAAACACAGACAAAATGATGTAGCGGGCATTATCCATCAAAAACGTTCCCTAAACCTAGGACTTTCAAAAAAATGGATGCCTTTCTATAGATACATTTCAATGCTCGTTTAAGAAAGCGAAAATTACATCTTATATTGGCGTTGTTACTCTCCAAACGGATCATTACACCCCGGCCAATCGACCTGACATCGTGATGCGAGAAAAAAAAGATGGAAGAGTCTACATCATCGACATTGCTTGTCTCTTAACCAAAATTAGTATTCGACCTATAGAACCAAGATCCACAAATATCGCGAGTTGAGGCATGCAGTTAAAGAACATATGGAGGAATATGTATCATGCATCTATTCATCCCATTGTGATTTCAGCTACAGAAAATGTGCACGGAAGTCGCACTAGACATCTCGAACATTTGGGAGTCAGTAGGGTATTGGCAGCATCTCAGAAGTCCTTTATCAGGTTCTGGTGGTTTGGAAACCACATTAGGCTGTAGGTCCCCCCATCGCGTACTTGACTGCCACACATTCCGTCTATGATGGTGTAAAAAAATCCAGGCTCTCTTCAATATGTCAGGGCACTCTGGTCTCATTATATCAGTGTATTGCATTATAAAAATGCATCCGTGACCGATGATATACAGTGATGCGCAAAATCTTTGGGCCACATTTTTTTTCTGATCTATTCCTTCAAAAGCGAACTCGAGTAAAAATCCATTGATGCGGGAATTATGTATACTGTTTGTACCAAACATTTAGGTAGGTAACAAGTTTTGAAAAAAAAAATCCATTGTTTTTTTTCGATTATATTCCATATTGATGTGTGCAAAAGTATTGGGCCACTATGTTCAGATATCTCTAGAAGCGATGCTTTGGTAACAACTTCGATTCCTCGCGTTTGTCTATTGTTTAACCTATCAGATCGAGTCATTCCGAAGTCAAAATGCCGAGACATACGACCCACGAGATTCGGGGAGCTGTGTTAAATATTTCTGAACAAGGGAAGACTTCTCGTGAAATAGCTGCCTCATTGAAAATTGGTAAGAGTACTGTAAATAGATTAACGGAGAAATTCGGTACTACCCAGAGTCTACTGGACCTTCTACGATCTGTTAGACCACGGAAAACGACAATTCGTGTTGACAAGATCATCAGAAGCAAATCAACAATTGATGTCCAGAAGACAAAATCTGAAATTGCCAAGGAACTCCGAGGCGAAAACGTTGCCAACGTAAGTAGGAGCACTGTGGCTCGTCGTTTGAACGAGGTGGGACTGTTCGGACGCGTTGCTGTTAAGAAACCCTTGATCAGCAAGAAGAATCAGAAGGCCCGATTGGATTTTGCAAAGAAATACTAACCCTGGACTCTGGAGCAGTGGGCTAAAGTACTTTTTTCTGACGCATCGAAGTTCAATCTATTTGGAAGTGATGGTAAGAAGTATGTTCGACGTCCGAAAAATACCAGATACGATTCTCGGTATCATATTCCAACAGTCAAACTCGGAGGGGTATCTGTCATGGTTTGGGGCGCTACGTCTTCGCAAGGAGTAGGTCCACTGCACAAGATTGAAGGCATCATGGACAAAGTTATTTATCGAGATATTATGGCAGAAAAAATGTTACCATATTATAGAAGAAAAATGCCCAAAAATTGAATTTTCCAGCAAGATAACGATCCGAAACATAAGTCGAAGCTGGTTCAGGAATTGTTGAAAGGGCAAAAAGTGAAGCTACTGGATCATCCAGATCAATCTCCAGACTTAAATCCGATTAAAAATTTGTAGGACACACTCGCAAGACATGTTGGAACGAAGAAAAATTCGAACAAGGATGACTTATGGCGAACTCTTCAGGAAGAATTGGAAAAAATACCGAAAGACTACGCTAAACGCTTAGTTGATTCAATACCTCGAGGATTTGCTGCTGCAATTGCTGCTAAGGGTATGGCTACAAAGTATTAGTCAACAAGCAACGGAATAATAACTTTATTGTTGATTTTATAAACGCTAAATGTTTTATGAACCTATAAGATAAGTGTGGCCCATTATTTTTGAACACTGTCGTTACAAACAATGTGAATGGAATTGTTAACAAACTTCATAAAAAAATATGTGAATGTTGTAGTTTTGTAGTTCAATAAAATACTGAAATTTTGTATATATTCAATTTTTCTCAACTGCTTTCATTCACCAGATATAGTCAAAAATGTGTTTGGCCCAAAACTTTTGCGCACCACTGTATAGCATTACAGCCCCATGCAAAATAATAAAAAATAAAGATATGCAACTTCAACGAAAAATGACTTTCACATGTTGGGCAGTAACCACCTTAAGCCTGTGATAAAGTTTTTAATTATCGAATGTGTTCTTGCGTTGGTATCACGTGAGAGCTTCAGCTTTCTCTCTAATCACTAATCAAACAGAAGGACAGCAAGAACATCTGCGATAAACAGCAAGTAGTGGAAAATCAACTATGTCTGATGAGGAGGCTTTATCTAGCCTCAACTATTTGCAACCAACAACTATGACAGAAATACCGTGGTAGCGAATCAAGTGGGATACCACAATGAAAGAGGAATTGGTGTATCTCTATTACGAAAGTGCGAAGTTTGAAATTAAATTGGAAAAGGGATACAATTAAGGAACGAAATTTGCTGCAAAGTATCCTAGTATACAAAAAGTCGCATTAAGAGATCTTATCGCTAGGATTAGGGACATCAGGACTAATCGACACATCACAGAAGACCGAGCAGTGGCGATTAAACAAGAGCTTTATTTGTCTTGGAAAACTGACGGCAATGAACATCAGTTACAGGAAAACGTGCCAAACGGCCAACTAGGGGTAATTGATGTTCTTTCTCAACCTGTTAATGATCCAATACCACCATATCCTCCAGAGGTTGAAAGAAGGTTCTATCGTTAATTGAGTGTAAAGAAAAATAACGAGCAAGACACCAAAGTCCCTCAATTGGAGGACGTGACCAACTACTGGCCGGGTGGTTGGGGTAAAATGAACAAATGCAATTTGAACACAACGTGGTTAAAACTGGAGAAAGCAAGGACAAGCAATATCCATGAAATGCATTTGACAAACATTACAGCTATAGATGTTTCAGCGGTCATAAAATGGCAAGTTACTGGAAAGCTCAAGGTCCGGACATAGTAAAACCAGGTTAATCCGTGGAAAAGTATGAAAAAAATGTAATAATAATAATAATAATTTATAAAAAAATTTCCGGTCACGAATCTCTTAAAAATTGTATATGCTTTCATTTAAAAAGTAGTGTCAAAATCTGACCAAAATTAAAAATTGATACTGCTACTTAGGATTTATCATCAAGACGGAGTTTTTTTAAATCTCTCTGCAAAACAAAGTGCCAAACCAATGATTATTTATGAGTATAAAACAATTTTCAGGGTGAATCAAAGTATCTTTTTTGTTGCCATGCGATCATAAGTAACAAGCAAGTAACAAGCATATCTGTACTGAATTTTACAAGTGCTTGTGAATTCTCATGCCTTTCTTGTACTGTATTATTATTTTAAAATTCAAGATTATAGACTAAGCCTTACTTGCTTTGACTTCCAGCAGGGCTTTTGTAGAAAATGCAGTGCGCTTTAAACTTTTTTCGTATTTCTCATGTTAAAAAAAACTATTGAATCTATCGTAATATATCTTTGCTTCGGTCCAATAACAAAATTTAGGCATTTGTTGAATAAATTCTTCAATGAAAATCCCTATCTTATATTTTACAGATGGAGTTCATGTACAAGTCGGCCCGAATTCATTACAAGATCACGGTAGTATACTTAGTATACATGTTATGGGCAATGAAAGCAATTGAGCAATATCCGAAAATGGCCGGTCATTGTCCGGAATAATAACGAAAAGTGTTCAATATTATTTAATTTCCAAATGACGCAAAATAATAGGCTTGTCAAAGAAAATAATTTGAATTATATGTATTTTTATAAATGGAAAAGTATAGGTGTTGTACTTAGATGGAATAGCATTCTAGAAAATGGTTATTTTTCAGTAAAAATAATTTGCGCTTTTCGTATCTTTATCACAACAATTTTTAACTTCAGGATGATTATTAGACAAAATTACTTTTTATAATAATTTTTTTGGTTTATTATTTGTTTAAACCATTTTTTGTTCTCAAATCGTAAAACGTTGTCCTTTTCCTGGATCAATAATATAATATAGTTGCTGAATTTCAATGATAATATTTGTTGCTAAATATTTTTGAAATTTATTTTAAAAAATTATTAGATTCCAGAGAACATTTAACTTCAAGGTTGACAGGAAACTAATTCGAACATCGTATTAAGTTCATTTATAAAATTCTTATCTCATCAGTCATTTTACTTAGCCCGTGGCTTTTATTAAAAACCGGGTTCACCTAAATAAAATTAAAAAACAAATAATAATAATAAGAATTAATGAAGGTATCGAAGGTATTCTCGCGTTAGTGTCGCGGTAGGGCTTGAGCTTTCCTCTCATGACTTTGATGGCTACGGTGACACTAACACCGCTACGGACAGGAATAAAAAGGAACACGAAACACTTAATTAATAATGGAGAGTGTTCTAAAGATTTTGAATTGCTTTTCGCTTTCCGGGAAAAGTCGGTGCGCTGCGCCGGGACGGTGAGCTGCGACATATTCAGGCAGATCTCACTAATTTAGCAGCTGGACCGCAAGAACATCAACTGTGTCTACTGTTGATGCTGTGACCAGTGTTAGCTATTTGCAGCCAATCACCTCAATAGAAATACCATTCAAGAGCAGTTCACTTCTTACAATGTTCATGAACCGCTGGCAAAATTTTTAGTTCTTTACACGATTGGTACCCAAAATCTTTTTTTATCAAAATGTATCATCGTGAAATCATTAAATCTATTATTACATTCTATTTTAAACTACGATTTTTGCTGATGTTTTTTGAAAATTGCATTTCACTTCTTGCAATGTTCACGCAACGTTCGAAGTTTCGTAGTTTTTTCCACAATTGCAACGCAAAATATCTCCTTTTATTAAAATATTAATTAGTGGGTTTTTCATTACGAAAGTGCAAAGTTTCAAACTAAAATCGAAAAAGGATACAATTTATGGACATATTTACTGTAAAATATTCTTATATAAAGAAAAAGCAATAAGAGACAGATTGACTTAGCGTGAAAAAGGACGACAATGAGCATCAGTTAGAAGTAGTTGCAACACACGATCTAGCAGCTGCAGTTAATGTTCTTTCTTAACCTATTGATGATCCAGTACTAACAAATCCTCCAAAAGGATATGGCCGTATACAGACAGAGACAGAAGCAGAGGTTCAGTAACCAAAAAGACTGTTATAATAGACACACTGAATAAACCTAGATCTTATGCACCTCTTTTTTTGTTATAGAAAAGTAGGCAATGTGTAAAAAGAGAACATTATCGACCCTTCTTACTAAAGTACCCAGAGCTAGCCCGAAGAATAAATGAGCATAATGTAGCAGATCCAAAATTATCACTATCGATAAACCGATAGATTTCGTCTATTAAAATAGCTGCAAAGATGTGAACAACTATGATCTGATTAAAGCTGAAGGAATAATTGATAGGGATAATGAATATAAAGTACCAGCTCAACTAGAATCACATCCGTATATTAATAACAATGATGTGAACAGCAAAATCATAGCAAAAGGGAACGCAACAAAAACTGCATGAAAGGTGGAAACTCTTGTATAATGAGCAGCTATGAACCATTAGAACGTTGTGCCGTAGAACCAGGTATATTAATACAGTATTTGCACCAGAAAAGGATCGAGATCCACCATAGAAGATCAGGTCTGAAATGCATGTCAGGTAATTAAGGTGCATCGAAACTTTAACTCCATTCATATTGAATCAGAATAAATACTCCCAACGGTATAGAATTGACGCTCTGACTGCTGGACTGTGTCGCTTCGGTACAAGAGAATTAGTGCAAGAAGGAAATAAAATCCAACCTTTCAGGCAGATGAGAGAAGCTTCCATAGTCAACTGAGTGTAAAGCAAAATAACTAGCAAGGCATTGAAGTCTCTTAATTGGAAGGCAAGTCTAACTATTTGTAGGGTGTTTTGGTAAAAACGAACAGAAACAATGGAGAAGCTGCGTGGTTCCAACTGGAAAAGACCAGATATAGCAATAACCCTGAAATAAACTTGACCAACAGGAAAGATTTATATGTTTCAGCTGTGTTGAAAAGAACAAGTAACTGCGAAGCTACATGTCTGGGCATAGTGCACAACTTCTGTAAACGTAACTATGTGTGTATCCTGTGTTGGCAAGGTATTTTCAGAAGATCTCTGAAAACCTAGATATGATGCCAAGCTTTATGCTCAACTCCAGGGTTTCCTAAAAAACCAGACGCTCAAAATCTATTTGAATTCTGAACAATATCCTATCTTTCACATATTTATAAATGGCTTAAAGCTATTCCTGAAGGTAACGTATATTCTCGCTGTGACGAGAATGAAATCCTTACAAAAGAACAAAAAAATGTAAAAACTCGTAAGGCGGTCAAGACGTAGTCGCTATACTGTATTCATCACTCAAATTTGTAAACACCGAAGAAACTTGTACATGGTATACTATTTTCTTAAATGCCTTTAAACTTAGGAGAACAGCCTACGCATTATTGAATTTATAACTTGTGCAATGATGCTTTAGGATACAAAAATCGAGTATTTTTATCATGGATAACCAGGGATAACTAGATCAATACCCATTACCATAGATATTTTCAAAGGAACACCTTTAATTTACTATGGTTCTGCTGAGCGTCAAACGCATTAATCAAAGCAGTAACTAGCACGTCTCATGGCTTTGAAATAAATGTTAAAGAGGATTCTTATGAAGTGACCCATATTTTATGAATGGGTTACCTGAAGCTATGAGCTAGTTTAGATCAAAAACTGCAGCAAGTAATGGATCTAAAAAATTGTTTTTCAATGAGATCCACATGAAGTTTGGACTAGGTGAAGGCAAAACCGTGCATTTAAACAGATGGAAATTAGGGAATGCGGTGCAGATCAATGAGTTCGAAAATGTAATCGAGGCAATGGCTGAGAGCGAGTCATATGAATATCGGTTTATTGTTGAATCGAAACGTATTTAAATTACGATAATTAAGAGAAGACTAACGACTAGCTCACTAAAAGATTCATATTGATAGCATATGAACACATATGCCATCCCTGTCCTCACGAACTCCTACGGGCTTATCTAATAGTCTAACACAGGACTGAAAAGGTTAAATAGTATCATCCGCGTAGAACTAACGAGGCGGCGAATGAAACGCAATGGAGACAGTAAGCATTAGACCAACTTGAAGTGGGTAGTGAAGCATCTAATATTTGGCTGAGAGAGGATTTTCTGTATCCAGAAAAAGAAGAATTCGTTATTGCGATACATGATAAGGTTGTCAGCACCAGAATTTATCGCGAACACGTGTTACATCACCATGCTTTTACTTTGTAACCCATTACATCACCGCAAATAATTTTAAACTTGTGATTTATGATTTCAAAATTGCGATTTAAAACTTACTCCATGGCTATGATGAAACACCGTGTTCAGCCGAAAATAAATTTGAAAAAAGAAATAATTCTTCACGATAAAAAGCATAAAAATGGTTTAAACAAATTAAGGCGTCCTAATGGTAGGATGCCAATGCACGCAACACGACTTGACTTCTCGGTGAGGCATCCTATCGTTAGGATGCCTCGAAATAGTAATCGTTTAAATCAATAAAAATTATTTATATAATAATACGAAATTCATTAAATACTTTTGCTTTAATTAAAACATGTCTTACTAATTATACAATGATAAATAGTAAGTGATGTAATTGCGTGCATTAAAAAAATATATACAAAAAAATAATTGTTAAAGAAGATTTCAGACTCCTTAGGTTGTCACACGTGGTAAAAGACTATATGTACATTAATTCTATGTCATAATTTGTTTAAACTAAGAAAAGCATGTAACTTATAAAAAAATTAAAACTTAATTTCGTGACTGCCAGCAAATTTTTATCGCTGAGGGAATTCGGCCACCAGAGACTTTGAAACAAATTTCGAATTTGTACCTAAAATTAAATGTTTTCGATACTTACATAGGTTTAGATAAGTCATAGTATTCTATTAAATATACCAAATGCATAATTATGTATAACCTAGGACCACCGAAAATGAGTGGAGGGTTCCTCATAGCAGAACAAGTGGATTACATGTTCTTTGGGTGCTTGAAACCGCATCCGAAACCTATTTCGCCCCATCATGTCAGCTTTTTTTCTAACCCCAAAAACAGTTTGAAACTATGAAACCAACAATATCAACACTTAAGTTACATAACCCTATACCTTCGTAGCTCAATAAACTTGAGATCGACAACCTATAACTCTAACGTGGAACCTAGAAACTCTATAATCATAAAGCCCCTTAACCGTAACAACAAAGAGACCTACAAGTGAGTCTTCAAAAACTTGTAATCTCAGAAAGCTATAATCCAAACTTATGCTCGAGACTCAATCCTTGTGTTTCCAAAAGTTTGGACCGCATATTTAATCTTAATTATCAGTAAATTTAGGCCCCTAAAACAAAATTCGAATACACAATGAGGTCGAGATTTTCCGCATCGTAATAACCTACATTTAGCAATGCCCAGAGACAACGACGTGGATGTAGAAGCTTACGTTTATTTTAGGGTGCTTGATTTACGTGAGTTCCTTCGCCTCGTACAATTCTCAAAGAGCTTTACAATTTTGTCAGAAGCCATTCCATGTTTTTTTCAGTTTAATAGTGATGACGCGACCGATTTTTTATAAATGACCTTCTTAGGGCTTTTCTTTTATGTTGGTTTTACGCATCTCTCTTTAAAGACCAAAAGTAATCTGACAACATATGGCTATCCCAGACGACCTGACATCTCTTTTCAATATCTTTCAAATCCTGGTTGAATCTTTCACCCTGATCTTAACTTAAATCGCTTGAATTTCCATGAAAGTACTCAATGTGAGAATAAAGAAAGTGCAGCTCTAGTACCATTAGGTATCCCAAACTTTGCCAAGTTGCATTCTCCACCTTTGTCATTCTTTTGTGAAATTCAATGTCTTTGAAAAGTTCTCTAATTTGTGGTTCATCAAAAACACCTTCTCTTATTTACTCATATTTCATCAATGAAAACAAATTAATATAATTAAAATTACAAAGGTTTTTTATCGTAAAATGTATTGATTTCAACCTTAATTTTATTTACTGAAATTAAGTGAAGTCGTAATTGTCGTTTTATTTCGTGATAAAGCTTATGCGGTTATCAACTGATGAAAGTATGGAATTATAAAGCTAAAACTTTCCGACATTGAGGTTTGAAAATGGGGTGTAAGTTTTCTTGTTTTCTTTTGCTGAATTTAGGGTTTGTAGTGTAATAAGATTTGAAATTTATGAGTTTTGAAGTCATAAATTTTAAGGCTATGGGTTTTAGGGTTACAGGTTATCGATATCAAGATTATCGAGCTACAAAAGTATAGTATTATATTGCTTAAGGGTTGATATTGTTGGGTTTTATAGTTTAAACCTGTTTTTTGAAGTTGAAAAAAATGCTGACGTGATAGGGTTAAATACTTTCCGGATTCGGTTTAAGCTACCCAAAAACCATATAATTCACTTGGTCTGCTTTAAGAAACCCTCTAATAATTTTATATGGTCCTGTGTAAGTAATTACTTTCTTTGTAAAGTTTTCCTTTCAAGATTTTTTAAAACTTTTCTTTCAGGAGTGAACTACTTTGACCTACAGCTAGATGAAAGGCCACGTCAATTTGTCCCTCTAGCAGTTGACACTTCGAAATTCATTTGTCAAGGAAGCATTATTTCTCTAATGATTAAAGGTAGAATGTATGTTGAATATGGAATGCTGCAAGATAGGCCTAAGGATCTTTGGAGTCCGCATCTTCACAAAAGTCTAAGGTTTATATCGATCACACAAGAAGCTGATCGCGTGTTTGTAGATCTTATTAATCCTGCATTTATTCTACCTAATCCGTTAGATCAAGTAATAGTGCCTGAGAAACCTTTTGCTGCACCACTCCCATATCGCGTTCCGAGAGATCGTGAGAATCCAATATCAAGAGTTTATATATATCGCAAAGGAAAATTTCATTATGCAGATCTATCAAATGTAGTACGAGATAGAGAAAATCGTCAATTAAGTACAATCAATGTATTGGGCGAATATTTACCCAATGAATATCAAGACCTTAATGGGGTGCTACAAGTTTGGGAAGACCCACGCGTTCCTAAGTGGGCTCTACGAGACCTGCTACATCAGTGGGCATGAGAAAGTTCTCCTTAGAACATCTAATAATCAACGATAATGTTCATATATGGAATTCATGCATTATTTTGATTGCTATAGAAAAGCATAAGAAGACACGTTTACATAAATAAGTCACTTGTTTCAGTGGAGTTTCCATAAAAAAATTGTCACATCCAAATGTGTCTTAGGAGGATTTTTAATTGGAGAAAACTGTTATCGAATAAGAACCCTATTCTCTTTCAATATCTCTTACTTAATTTTATTCAAATCCCTTCCTTATATTATTTATATAGATTATGTAAAATTATTTTTTTTTGTTTCTATTTATTTAATTATGAGTGAAAATATAATTATTAAGTATCTTTCGCAAGAAAGATTTGGAATTCCATGAATTCCGCTAATTCCATGAAACCCGTGAATTCCGGTCGTTATATGAATTCCGTAAATTCTGCAGCAACTATGATACAGAAGTGTTGTAGGCTACTGGACTTATATCATAAATTTCCAATAAATGTGCGGTACCATACCAATGCCAGCATTTGGAAACTACAAAATTATGTACTGTAGCGTTACCTTACGTTTCGGAAATAAGCTTCCAAGACATGTAGTGGAGTTTCCAACAGAAATTTTTAACAGTGTATTTTAGGCGTTTTTGTTGGTACATATCTTGACGAAAACGAACTTTTCGGATTTCATGAAGACAAGGGACGCTTTAGCAATTTTTCATTTGCTAGAAAGAATGTATTGATCTCAGGTGAAGTGGTAAGAAGATGTAACATACGTGGATCTCTTATTTTTAGGAACAGAATTACAATGAAACCCCGAAATAGAGCTCCCCGATATAGTCTTTCCGAAAATTTACGCCCTGCCACAGGTAGAAGTAAAGGGAGCTGCAGTATCGTGGTCTCACTGTATTTGGCCGAAAGATCGAGCGAGTATTTTTCAAAAATATGTGAATCTATCTTCTCTAGTAGGAAATTAATTTTATTAGTTAAAAATTCGTCTGCTTGGTTTTCTGTCATTTTTATATTTTGTGATAGATAAATACATAAAAATTTATTCTTAAATAAAATACTCTGGTTTGCGAGGCTTGAATCAGAAAGTCGTGGAATATAGAGAGCCCACTAGTATACATTTGGAAAAGTCTTCTACAGAATTCTATGTAACTATAAATAAGTATCATTTACTTTCATCTACTGTCATATACTATCATCAACTATATTAAAAAATGCAGATTGCCGCTGGTATTCTATTGTTCACTTTTTCCATTTTCCTTAATCATATTGTTATAAACTTCTTCGAACAATTCTTAATATATTTTAAAGTGATTTTTATTTTTACTGAAAATCTTCTGAATGTAAAAGAATTGTCGTGAAATTTTCAATATTAAGAATTTTTAAATTTCTAAAAAGAATAAAAGTGTATTTCAAGACGACTAAGAAAAATTAGGATGATTTTATTTTAAATGACTAATTAATAGTTTAAAAGATTAAAAACGAAGTCAAAAAATAATCTGTAAAGGTTTAACTCATTTCTGTTCTTTTGCTGGATGTTCAGAAATCTTCGAAAAAGTTTTGATAATTCAAAATAATATCACGGCGTTTCTGAAGCTTTCATACGATTGGTAAATAATTAAAATCTGGAGAATCTTTATAAAAACTTGAAACAACATGTAAATTGAAAATGTAGTGAAACTTTTAGATAGGGTCCCTGCCAGTGTAAATGCTTCACGACGTTACGAAGGTTCACTCGAAGTAGGAGAATCCTCTGAACGAGCACGATGTCGGCTCACGTCGAGCAGCAGTGGGTCACCGATGCCTACCGAAGCCGATTCGACTAATCGAAATATAGATTGAGAATATATATCGCTTAGAATTATAGCGAAGTTTATGATCATTGTGAATATTTAATTAAAATTAAAATTAGGCAATGCAAACAAAGCAAAGAATAAGAAGTACTAAATACATAAAGAGAGAGGGAGAAAGCGAGAGAGAGCAATAGAGGGAGGGAGAGATTAACCGAAATCTGACCATTTCTAATCGTTCAGGAATTAGATTTAAACTACTAACTCTGTCCTTTATAACAGCAACAGGGCAATAATTGAGAATTACTCGACTTCTGAAGTTATTAATTTTTACTGTGACGCGATCGTATGCTTTCTATTTAATCTGCACGTCAAAAACATATTGAGTTACGAGGAATATTCAGTATAAAGATCGTGTGTTTTAATCCTACTCTCCAATTCACTAATTTTCATCATTATTGCCCGTGAAGCAAAGAGGGATTTTCCTCATCAAAATTACTTTTCCCCTACTTGAATTTATTAGAAAGAAATACACACAAAATATGCTGATGAGACACAATTGCTTATAATTTAATTTTTCTTTTATTGAGTAGGTTATTTCCCGTACAAACTCAAAATAAACATTTTCGGAATATTTTTCTCGTCTTTAAACTAAAGCTTCAAATCATTTGTACCTATAATAGTATTGACAGAATTCGGGAATTCAAACCAAAAAAAGAAAAAATTTATCTCAATAAGCCACGCTCGTATTGAGAAAGCACACTTGATGTCACAACTTTTCTGACAGCTGGCAAACGCGTGCGAAGAACCATCGATAAAAATATATATGTAACATATCTTCGCTTTCTCAAAGAGACATTTTGGTGGACTATACGTTTTTTCTGTCTATTCTGAAACTAAGCATCATAAATTGCTTACACGCATTTAATTATGAAAACCTAATTGAATTACTATAATAAGAAAATCAGTTCTTCTCTTAGAGCTGGTGCTCTCGCAGACGCATCGCGAGAAAGACATGCTTTCTTGTCGGGAGCGGTTACTTAACAGCTCACCATTCTGGTAGTCAGGTAAGAAATAATTCCGTGAAACATAATTCCGTGTCATGCCTCCGGTCGCAAAATTGAAGTTTGAACATCAATTTTGCAATTTCGAAACGTTTGGTGGTAAACCTAAGGTCTATAATGAAGTTACTTTATTAAAAAGGGCTCATATCATATTTGAATGGCATCTCAAGAATTTTATTAAAGATGCATATCATCTGTTTGGCCAAAAAATTGTATATATCATCGTATTTGACATGAATAAAGAGAAGTGGGTTTCTGTAACCCATGAATTATCTCAGAAATTGGGTACAGAACGTGTTTTTTCATACAAAGAAGCACACATGAGAGCATGTAGACAGGCAAATGATCGAGTAGACATTGTAGAAGCGGAACAAAAAAATATTCTGGTGTACATGCCTGTATCAAACCATAAAAGCTGTATTAGAGGAATTAAGAAGGAATACAGTCAAGCATATACTCGTGGATTTACGCTTTATTTATACCAGCATGTAGAATATAATTAAATGGGCATAGCATAAGGCCCACTTTAAATAACATAAATGGCAACGTAATGCTACAGACAATGCCATAACGAACTTCGATTTCAAGGTTTTCCAGATTATTCAAGATTCTCCAAAGATAGAGTCTTATAACATTAGATTCTTTTTAAGTTCAGAAAAAAATTATGTTCCTTGAGTTGAATCGTTAGTATTGTATATATCACCGTGAAGCTCGGTGGATAAGTAAACCGGCTATATAAGCAATAGTACTTTGACGTAAGTTACAGCCTTTTTAACCGTGGTTATCTGAAAATTACATAGACAGGTATAATTTGCTCCGGCGCCAGTTTGAACTCAAGTCTGCTTTACTATACACATATTGTACTGCGATTTTCCATGAGTACTATACGAATATTGTATGTGAATACTAATGCAAATTTTCTGTGAGACAATCAGAGCCGCTTTTGTGTAGAATCAGTAACATTTTCCACTTTGAACCCCGATTGTGAAAGAAGAACTTTCAGTTAAATTCGAACGATGAAGAATCCACTAATAAAAACCCTCTGGCAGATAAAAGACATGATGGACTTGTCATTGTAATCTAATGCAATGGAAATTTTTAAATAAAACAAATTAACTGAAAAAATGTACTATTGATTCGTTCAATAATTTTGTCGACATAGATGCTCCAATGTTTCTGCTCGCTTAATACGCTGTTTCTTATCTTGCAACATTTCACATTACGTCAATCTGACAGTTTGTTAGTCATCGTTTGCCTGACGTCTTATAAAATTATCTTTCCATTCAAAGCAAAGTTAAGTTGTTCCCCTTGCTTAAAAATGATTTCGTTTGAATTAGTAGAACGATTGCATGATCTTAAACATCAAAAAAAAAAATTTTCTAGCATAAGCAATCGCAAAGTGCATAAGGTATAACGAGCAGCTTTACTGAGTTCATGAGATGCACAGAGTCAGTGCACTCTTTTGTTGAATTATGTAAACGTATGTTTGTCTGTTTATTACTCAAAATCGGCCTTCGAGCACCAAGCGACATAGTCCCCTCGTGCTAGCTATTTTCCTAAACACTAGTTCGAACGTTCAAAATTTGGTTGCTTTGTGAATTGAGGTTTCGTAAAAAAAACATGGCAAATCTATCCCAATCATCATAGTAGTCGACGAATGATAGGATGTAATTAAATAATACTGCGTGATTTCGTTTTAGGGACTTATTTTAATGAAATCTATATCCCGAAGTAGATATTTAAGTAATTCCAAATATTTTCGACAATTTTCTTAGAAGTAAGGATGTGTTGATTTTCATCAGGCGTGATTGGTAAAGGTCCTACTGTGCCGAGAGATACATCTCTAACAGCTCGATGACTTTAATGTCGATTCAGAACCTTAGTATAGGAGTTGTGAGTTCGAAACCTTCCGCAAGAAGGTAGTTTTCTCTCAGGTAGTTGCATTTTCATTTCGGCTTTGTATCTTTAGGACTGCACTGGTAATTATAACTTACTGATACATGTCAGGCTTTGCTTGTTGCACGCTGGTTACATATTAGGTTTTACGATTACAATCTGTCCTCTCTACTGCAGGATTAGTTGTCGGAACCCGGCTCAGTTCTATTTTTCGCGGATGATAATTATTTTCTGTTGCTGCGAAATTTTATAATTCCTTAGGTGCTTGCGATAATGGCTTAGACATAGTTTGAGGTACTCAACAAGTGGATGTTCGAACTGCTGCCATGATATATGGGGTGATTCTAAGAGAGCGTGTCGACATTTCTGTTCAACTTACCTGGTTTGTATTTGAATTGGTACTTATATTCTCGCAATTTCAGACACCATCAAACCAATCCTTATCCAACTTAGATTTTTTTCATTTTGCGCTGTTTAATAAAATTAAAATATGATATCGGTTAATCTATATACTCCTTTTCTTGACTTAGCAAATCAGCAATTGCGTTACCTAAAGAGTCAGTAGTTATAGTAAAGGGTTTTGGAAGTGTAGGTATTGGATATTGAGGCTTTTCTGTAACCCTTGTCTCATACTTTAAAAAATGTTGTTTTTTCTGGTCAGAATTTACGGGGAACTTTCTTTTTTGGAAGGATAGTTAAATGCATATTATTTGCAGAAAAATATTTGATAAATCTTTTATAATATCTGGTCAGACCCAGCAATTGTTTTATATTCGTCGGATTTTTGGGTGTAGGGAAATTTTGTTAAGCCTTAATTTTCTTTTGACCAGTTTCAAACATACGCTGCTGATTATGTGGCCTAAGTAGGCAATTTCTTTGAATAGAAATGCACTTTTCTAGTCTGGACAGACAGATTAGATTCTTTTAATCTTTTTAGGAGACGTTTAACCTTTGGTCTGTGTTCTTCTATAGTTTCTCAGTAGATTACTATGTCGTCGAAATAGACCAATATTTCTACCCATTGTAATCCTAAAATCGCTTAACCCATCGATTCCTGAAAGGTTGCGGTTAAGCTTTTAAATCCCATAAGGATTCTCATGTATTCGTAATGACCGTTTAAAATTAAAATGCGGTATCTAAATCAAAAACCGGAACATATATAATCCTTGCCTGAATAATCTAATATTTCCGTAATATTTGTAAGTGGGTAAGCATCCCCAATAGTCTTCTCATTTCTTAGTCTAAAATAAATTACTACTCGATATTTTATTTTTCCTGTGTGGTCCATCTTTTTGGAATTATTATCATGGGAGGGCCATAGAGTGATTTTAAATCTACAAGCTTTAAAGATTCTCTATTCCAAGGAAAAACCTCCGGATATTCTCTGATTATTTCTGTCTTCGGGTGTTAAGTAATCTTTGTCTATGGATTTATTTAAACTTCTCACTCTTACTGTTGTGTTTATAGTATCGATGTGACATACCCTGTTAAAATTTGACACAACTAGCGGACTGTCTGTTGATTTTATTCTAGCTAGATACCCATCTTTTACTTCTTGCTTCAAAACTCACACGGGCGGGATGTGACGCGATCTTGCTTTTATTATATTTTCCCGTTATCTTGCTTTCTTGAGTGTGATATTCTCTTTCCAGAATTCTGTCTGTATTGATAAAAAAATCCGGCGCAATTACATAAGAAACTACTGAGGAATTTTTTACAGGTAGTTTTATGGTACCTATAAAAGAAATTCTGCTGCATGTAATTCCTGTTACGTCTATAGTATCATTTTCCGTTCTGAGTAAATCTTCATCTAATGAAATCATTTTTATCATAGTTAATTTCGGCACCTATATAAATTAGGAATGAGGCTATTTTCTTAATAAAATTTGAGGATGGAAATTTCAAAACTGCAGATTCTCTTCAGAGTTTAGTATGGAAAATTCTTTTTGTTTCATTACGGTTCGTACGCTTGCCTGACGCCCGTTTTTCAACTCGCCTTTCACTGCGTCCATGCGGCAAGCAGACTGGTAGTTTGAAGTGTCATGATTTTTTGGATGGGGAGATTGTGAACGGCAAAGTGTATTTTTCCTTCCTTGTAATGATTAGTATATCCTTTGTACTCTCTAGGTGGAGTTGGATTATAGAGACATGGGTTAAAAGGTGTATAAGATTCCTGGTAAGGTGGTATAGGGACGTTAGAAAAATTATAGTTACTTTCATTATGGTAGCTTGAGCATTCAGCGGAATAAGAACATCTTACTATCCCTGGTGGGTGTTGCATGTGATCCTAATTTTGACTATTATCAAGAGTAGTTGCAAATCAACCATGCGGAATAGGACTACGTTTACTTGATCCTAAATTATTGGGTAGCGGATATTTAAAATCGTGATCATAATGTGTATTGTAGTGCGGGTACAATCTTGCCTTCCACACATTCAAGAGCAACTTTCAGGGCAACATATTGGTTCGATTGCCTAATAGTTGTTCCATATTGGCATATTTATCCCTAAGTGCAGCTTGAGCCCCAGATTTTGAAAGTATCATGCGATCGATGACTTGGCTGACGTTTTCTTCTCTTCTTATTCTGATGGTAGTAATTTCATGCATTGATTTGATTTCATGCATTGATTTTATACTGAATTCTCGTCGGGCATTTTGTTAAACCTTGAGAAGGATTTTTAATTCAATTATAAAACGGGTGGTTTCAAAAATAAGAGATATCTCAAGAAATGTAAAATTATTCAATTCGTGAAACAACTCTAGAAATGAATTTTGCTGTAGGTAAAAAATTTGATTTCGTTTAAATGGAATAGAGTTTGCTGCAGGACAAATTGATGCCTGACTGTAATTGCGCTTTGATTACTGACCGACAGATGCGTCTATCCTTAAGCAGAAAACAAGGCAAAGGCTAGACCATGAGCTTAGCCACAGCACGAATAAAATAGTTTGGACGCATTTATTTTCACGATTGCTCAAAGAATGTTTTTAATGGTAGATGTGTATCAGTTTTTTCTTATATCTGATTGATTTGGGTTAAAATTAATAAAATAAATCAAACAATCAAGTTTTAATCAAATTAATCCAATTAATTAAATAATGCAAATTTAACTAACCATGAGTGGTTGGGAACGTTGCTATATTTTAAGTAAACATTCTGCTCGTAACGCATTCTTATCCCTGGCAAACGACTGTTGCTGTAGTTTAGTAGAAGAAAACAGTCAAGGTTAGACAGTAACTCCTTTAAGAACAAGTAAAAGAATATTGAATTTGTAGATGGATTGAAGTTTTTATTTTAACTTTTGTTTGTTGTTGAAATTTACAATGGATTTAAACTTATTTTGGTAGATTATTAAATAAAAACTTTTGAATAAGAACTTTTGAAAACTACCACGTTATACCACAGCATTGGATTGGCTAATGGATTGCATTTAGGTACATTATTAAAGTAGATAAAAGGGCCTAAATTGAAATTAGTATTTTGTACTTTTTTTTCCTGTTTTACTTAATATTTCCAATATGTGTTTGGCTTATTTGTACAATGCAGAGTTCAAATATTAAGATTTCAAGATAACTTTGATTTAAGATGAGATTAGTTCGCGAAATGATCTAAAACGCGATTGTTGAATTTTAGTGAAGTTGTTTCATACATGTCTCTTGTGCAATCTTTCTACAAATAGTACATACAAGGTTAATTGTCACTTCAAACGGAAGTGACAATTCCACTGCCGCCACCAAATCAGCCGTTACGTTCCGAGCTGAAGGCAACGGTAGGTTAGAAAATTGTTCGATTCAGGGGGACCAGTAAACGGTTTATGTCAGACTGGTAAGACCTGACTAATTATTTGTTTGTGGGTAAGTTTGTCACTTATCAGCTCTATGCCAGCTGTGTTAAAGCGGGGTTAAAAAGTAACAGAAGTATAGTTAAGATAATAGATGATTTATTATTAAGAAAATGACTTATGTGTTCAGGGAATGAGATATATAATTTCCAGTGTAGTTTTCTGTGCTGAATCTAAATCTTGCCTCTGTTTTTCCCAATATGTCAGGCTTTTAAATTTTTTGTTATTGTCCTGTCCCTTTTAAAAGGGAAAGTCTTGACCACAGGTTACTCATCAAAAATTGTTAACTGTTTATTTATACCTTCCAAAAGTTTGTTGCATGGCTGATCCACTTTCTGTCAAATCTCGGACGTCACCACTACAACTTGCCACTCCATGGTATGGCCACCTAGGACCAGTCCAGTAACTACTCCATCACAGTTACCGGATATGGTCAGAACCAAGTTTGGGCTAATCAAAACTCTCATAGTATGTCGCCATCTTGGTAACTCTGCAAATGCCATGCCAGGGAGTTGTCGCATAACCAGACGCTACCCTGATACCATGAACTCGGCCTAGCCAATGCTATTTTAACATCGAGCAACGCCATATCGATTCAAAGCGCACGGACACTTAGGAAGATTAACAATTAACGACTGGAAACTTGGCAGGAGTGGCCTTATCGGTCACCGAACGGCAAATCAATTTGGCACCAACTTCGAGATTCAATTATGCAACAAGCGACTACCGGAAAATTGCAAATTGTAAAATCGTTAACACTAAGTATATTAGAGCGATGAAATCCACGTGTAGGCCAGGATATTATTAGTATTTACGTCGTCAAACGAGTAAGGTATCAATGGAACTTAGTTTTGTTTTAGTTCAGTCTTTCCAGGTGTCGCGCTGCCGAGTGAGGCTCCGGAAGGTTCAAGTCAAGGTTAGGTCGTTCACATGCTAGCGGTAAATAACGTATATTTAGCCTTTCATACGTTCACTTAGATCATAGATTTTCGAGCATGGGCCTGTGAATGTAGTTATTTGATTTTAATGTGTTATGCTGCTCACGCTTGATTTCAATTTTCCCGCGCGAAAACGGCGTTATTGGAAATAGTTTAGATTTTGGTTAATAAAAATTTAGTTCACTGTTCATCCACTAGGCGCGATGTACGTAAGCATAGTAAAAATTTTATTGCAATATAGATTTAGGATTTAGCTTATAAACCGGTAGTCTTAATAGTACTTTCATAGATATGTCGGAACTTAACATGATTGACACCGAGATCTCACCTATTCCTATTTAATTATTAATTTTAGTTCTAGAATTTTCACGACAGTGGCGCAGTGACTCGGGTCTCGTCGATTTTTGTACTGAGCGAAAAATAAATTTTTCAAATAAGTCAAAGATTCCTCAGTAAGCGTTAAAGTACCTAATTTAGTCTTTGTTTAATTATTAATAATTTCTGAGAAGCCTTATCTAGCGATATTTATGTAAAATTTATATTAATCCTTTTTTAATTTTAAATTTTCCCGCCAATAATTAAAACTCAGGAACTTTGACATATTTCTAGTTCGACAAAACTCCTAGGCTGTTTTGTTTTTTAAACCTGAGAAACTCACCAAGCACTAAGGGATATTGTGCCTCGTACTGTTAATGTGTACTGTTATGTGAACGCGCCCTGACGTGAGAAACCGTTGAGTTGACGGTCTAGGCGCGTTGCAAAGGACCTGTCACTTTCTCACTTTCATTCTTGGTCACCGTCTAACCACACATCTAACTTATCGTTGAAGTTGAAGACCAATTTTGATTGACAGGGACAGAATAAGAATAATAATAACGGAATAATTCGGAAGGATTTGTCGAGGAAAAGTAAAGATATTAAACCCTTAGGAGAAAAGTGAAAGGAAAAATGGAGAAGCTAAATCCTTTATTATAACAGGCGAGCGACGCAGTGACTGTTTTAGCCACGAATTTAACCGCAAATCCATTTCCTCGCTTGGCCCCATTCTTTTAATTCTTTCTTTTAGCTTATATTTTCTTTTGCGGATGATTTCCTGCATCAAGTGTAATTTTAGCTTATTCAAGTAGATACAGTGCGTATCGTGGTGTTCGAAAGTCGTAGGGCTTTGGGACGATTTTTCTCTCTTGTTCCTAACTATAATGTGCTCCGGAAGCTGATATCTTACAGAGTTCGCGCAATCCACCACGTGGTCCCCAGATGGGATTCTGTAGATTTAGAAATTAAGATCTGTAGAATTGATTACCGGATTACTATAATGTTTAAATAAATACTTGTTCATTGCTAGTTTTACAAATTTTTAAGTGCCGTTGTGATTTTAAAAGCCACCCTGAGGTTCCTCGTTCCTTTGTCTATTTAGATTCTTTTTCAGGTTTTCGGATTGTTAACTAGCGAATACTATTTATTTTCTCTTCTTGCCGGGCTGTGTCTTAATGTTTTATTTTAGGGGATTTAAAGGGCCTGGCTGGCGCCCGCATAACATTCACAAATGATATACGTATATGCACATGTGTACGCATATACATATACTTATATATTACATTTACTAATCTGTCATTCGAAGGGTGAGATAAACCACCTTCACACATTGTACTGTTTCTTATATCTGACTACATTAAATTCTACAACATTTGCAATATTTACAATATTCACACAATTTACAGTAATCACAGCCGGAATTTTTGGACAGGTTCAAAATACGCAGAAGCTGCTACATTGCCGTCGCTGCACACGTAATGCAGAGCATTGTTTGGGCGAAAAAGTGTATGTCGCGCATTTGCGTCTCTCCATACTACACCACATACGTCAGCTCTTTACTCTTGTTCGAATCACTCTCTGAGCTATCTTATTTGATGCCAGTTATCTGCGGAGATACAGCATACGCTACCTACTATACCTAGAACTTTAATTTGTTTTTATTCACTATCAATATATTTGCACTGAGCTTAGCTGCAAAAATCATCAAATTGCAGTCGTTGCAACATGAGGTTTGAGTAAAAGCTTAGCTCAAATATATTATGAAATCGAATACAAAAAAATTCAAGTTCTATAGTAGGTAGCATATTCTGTAACTCCGCAGAGGACTAGCATCAAATGAATGTAGTTTGAAAAGCGATAACGAAAAAAGGTAAAGAGCTGTTGTATGTGGCGTAGTGGAGAAGAGACGAGCATACGTCCTAAACACATTTCCCCCAAGTGATGCTCTGTATAAATGTAAGTTTCCGTATGGGCGACTGCAGTAACGCTACTCAAATCGTGCATTTCAGTTTGTGACTGCTTCTCACTGAATCTTATGGCGCCCTTCCATAATGCGCGAAACCCGACGCAGCTATGAATCGCAGCGAATACACTGCCCGAGAAGCAGTCAAGCCGCCCAACCGACGCATTTTGATTGTTCAAGAGTGTGTACCGATTTCTCATCAGATCGAACGCTTCCAAATTTAATTTGTTTTTGTAAATGCTTTTCTAAATTAAAAATTATTGATTTCAATAAACATCTAAGTATTTTCCATTTTTGGTAAAAAAATGATCATTTTTAGACTAAAATTAAACTTTTTGGTTAAAAGCTCATCTTTTTTGTTATTAAAGTAATCCCCTTGTTTAAAAATTCAAAAGTTTGATCAAAACTTTATGCATGTATTTTTTTGGTAGAAAATACATTTTTATAGTTAAACATGGAACTGTTTAGTTAAAAATAAATCTTTTCTTATTCGAAAATTCGTCTTTTATAGTTAAATTCAATTGTGGTTTATTTAGAATTAATATCTATTTGTTGAAATATTAATTATTGAAAATTTATCTTTTTATGTTGAAAATTCAGTTTCTTTATTAACTTTATTAAATATTCATTTTTTTATTTGGCGATAAACAGTTTAAGAAGAAAATCTCTCGTCTTTGGAAATTTGACTAATTTGTTAAAACTTCCCTATTTTGGGATAGAAATTAATTTTGTCAACTAAAAATTTAAGTATTTAGATACAAAGCAGCTTTTCTGTTAAAGTCGCCTGTCTCCAGATACCCCGTAGGAAACCCGTATGAATCACTAATCGCGCCACTTGTTTCTCTTAAATCAAGTAGCACGATTCCAGTGCCACATACGGAAACCCACCTTTACGTGTGCAGCGACGTCGCAGCGCGAGTATTTGAAACCTTCCCGAAACTCCGGTTTTAAATACTGTGAACATTATGAGCACTGTAAACTCCGTGAATCTTGTAACAATTGCAAATTTTGTAGATTTTAATGCAGTCAGTTACAAAAAAAGTATAATGATTCGAATTTATTAATTCCGAATAAAGAAATCATGGTTTAAAAATGCTCTTTGGATCAATATAAGAAACCGCTTTCGTATTCCCCCTCCACAGACCTCTGCGTACTTTTTCAATAATGTATAAAATTGCAAACAAAGGTTTTTCATTCAGAAGTCCGTTTTTTATGGTTTTTTCGGAAACTCCGCGCGTACAAAAATTGAAGTAAATAAGATTCCTCACAAAAAGGTTCTATTTCATTTTTTGACACAGATTATATTTTCGAATAATGATAGTCGGTCAAATTAATGTTAATAAATAAATAATACAATAAGAACTTATCTTTTGTTGGTCATGAATGATTTCATTAATGAAAATAATGTTTTCATTATATACGGTTTTCACAAATGCGAGCCTATGTATGTAAGTATTTGAGACCACTTACTCAAAAATTTAGAGAATAGCTTAGTCCCTTAGTCTTCGGAATGTAGAGAAGTTCTGTTAACCATTCCCTAGGTTTCAATAACGTGCTTAACGTAGTAGACGTTGCATTCCTCCTTCACCTAATTGTATGACATGAGCGAGAGATATTCGACTTTATTCTATTCAAGTAAGTGCAACACGTTACAAAGTGCTACAAATCAGAGAGTGTAGTTGTATTTGGCGGCTACCCAGATGATGCTGCTATCAAGAACACAAAGTCAGCTGCACGCCTTTGTCAATCACATAGGCATACTACTGCTGACTTTCGTATTGATAAAACAATAACAACCACAACTCTACAGGATAAATTCTTCGGCAGAGGTAAGAACAAGAATCGGTCCATTTGATTGATTCAAGAGAAAATAGAAAATGTTCGTTTCTTCGTGCAGCAGGCTGCTGAAAATTCTGTTACGCGCATCATTAAAACTGCAACAGAGCTATAAAGTGAGCCAGATAGTTCTCTTATCGTAGCTGGCAAGGTTTCTTTACGCATTCAGTTGATGCCATGACTTTGACGTTCCACATATAAGGCAAGGTCAAATTTGTCAAACTCTTGCAAACAATAAGAGAACCTGCAGTGTGAAATGCAAATTTTTAAAGATCAACGTACATCGCGAGATTGCATCAAAGAAGCAGGGAAACAATTCATAAAAGCATTTTATAGAATGGAAAAGAAATCCCCACTGAATGCATGAAGATACCAGTACTTCATTAAGTATCGATCTAATCCTGCTTGCAAACTTGCATTTATTCCATCAACCGGAGCAACAGCAAGGCACCATTTTCTTCGAACCTACCATCAGGTTCAACGATAATTGGGCAACACGAAAAGCCTGAAACATTAGGGCTGGAAAGGAAGCAAGCATGGTCCAACATTAATCCTATTTAGAATGAATATTATAAGACGTTCGAAGTCATGAGCAAGAGAATGCATGAGTTATCGGCAAGTCAGAAATCTGGCTGCTTCAGTTATCGGCACTTCGATGTGTTTGTTTGTTTTGAATTACAATTATCATCATTAAATTTTTCGATACGCTCTTGGCATTTTGGATTTTTACATTCCAAATAGCAAGCTATTTTCTAAAATTTTTGTAAGTGGTCTCAAAATAACAGTTTGAAACTATAATTTCTTTGGTCGACATTATTTTCCAACAAAACTACGTACCACATGGATGCTGCGTTAAAACATACTTTGGAATCATGTATTGCTTTTGGCTTGGACAAATGTTTACGCCCTTTTGCCATAATATTTGTAATTTTCGAAAAAAATCTCGAAAACCTGATGTGCTAAAAAACAGATACCATATTTGGATTTTGCAAAGAAAACTACTGTGGAAATAATATCAGCTACCGAATCCACTCTTGGGTTCTTTCTTCACGAAGATATAACGATGGGGCATTTATTCGAGAATACACTCGCTTTATGACGATAAAATCGAAGGGACTTCATTATAATACTTGGCTACGTTAACTAGTTTGAGTTTGAGCTTTAAAGTGCGCGACTTAATCAGAGTCCTTCTTCGGGCACAATGAGGTAGACAGCGCGACCTTGTCAATGATTTTTTATACGTGGATCAAAGTGAACAGTATGTTACCCATGTTAAAGGATTGGACGTTGAGAATTTGGAAAAGGCACGTACGCTTATATCAATATCGCGAGGCCAGTCTATTTACATTATTCCAATGATCGGCCATGAATCCCAGGTATAATATTGCGTTGTTCCGATTTCCTGAGGCGTTATTTTATACGCGCAAGTTGCGTTATTGAGTCTCGAAACGTTCATACGGGTCAGTCACTCAGCCCTGGACTGCGGCGGCCAGTTATCACGCGACATCTCTCTTGACCCCTCAGGTGTCTGAACTCTTTGTTGCTAACTTAACTATCCTTGAAGTATCTAGTCAAACACGTTTTGATCTTCGTATGTCTGACTATTTACCCACTTGTTCACTAATTGATCTTTTGGGTTTATGCTTATATGAAATATTGTTGGATATATGTATTAATATTTTCTATTAAAAATATATTTGTTTGATAAACATGTGCATACATATTTGTAATTTCATTTCAATTCATTTATCCTAATTTTATTGAACTTGGGTAATGTTTCTTTCATTTACCGATGCTTATTAGCTGCCGGTATCTCCAGTGTCTGTTTCTTCCTGTGGTAATGATCTTGACTTATCTTATGGTCTCGGCTTTACCGTTTGTAGTGCAGTTTCCAGCTAAACCAACACGTAACTGTGTTTCCGTCGTGCGCCATTATATTCCAGAGAGCGTTTCTGTCTTGACTTTCCTCAATGGTAATTGAGTTATGTCCATTAAGGTATTCTAAAAATTTAAAACATTTCGAGACATAACACCAGAGACGGAAACGTTTCAAAATCTTTTGAACCAGGAGTAGATAATTATTTTACCCAAAAATAGGCTATATTTCCTCTACTAGGTGTAAATTCCAGTAATTCTAATGACTCGTGTAAAGACATCTGCGTTACCGAGGCTTTAAAAATAAAAAGGCATGTTATACTAGGTTTTTGCCCCACTGCTACAAGACTTGAGTGGAATAGGCTTACAAGAAAATAATAAATGTATGTGTGAAATAAAAGCACGCATCTCATTTAACCATTATTACTGATTATTACTAAAATTTAGAAGCAATATCACAGGAGTTCTTCGTACAAACATGTGGCATATTTGAAACCTTGGAAGAGATAAGGTATTCATAAATAAAAGATTCTTGTTTGTGTGACTTAAATTTAGAAGATCGAGTGAGATAGTGAACAGGCGCAATTTTTTACCGTGGAGCAGTAGATGAAAAAAGGGGAAACAGCGAATCAAAATTAGCTGCGTGGCACATAGAGAGGCCACTACCAACATAAAACATCTGCAAAAAATTTTTAAGAAAATTCTGTTTCTCTCTAAATAAGTATCATTTAATGTCATCTACTGTCAAATACTGCCATCAATTATATTTAAAAATGCGTATCGCCGCTGGTATTCTTTTTCTTGCTTCTGCCGTCTTCATTCATCCAGCTGGTAAATATAAGATAATATAATATCATATTTACTATTTTAAGATGAATTTTCAAACATATTCATACATTTTCTGTTTAAAAGATTAGTTTTCAAGCAAAAATATAAGTTTTTGAGGATCATAAAAGCTGCACAAAACTGCTTATGCACATTAAATTATTCCAAATTTCATCAGAATTTAAAAAAAAAAGTCTTGTATTTTTTTGAAGCCGTGCAAATATCTTTAAAAAGTTCTAAAATCTTTCAAAGTAGTTGAAAATATTACAAAATTTACTATTAAAACATAATAAAAATTTTAAAAAATGTTTGAACCATTTAAAAATGATACGCATATGACACGCAATGATACGCATTTTTCCTGAAAATCTTGAAAAATCTTTTAAATTTAATAAGAATTCCCTGAAATCCTCAAGATTCAGAATTTTGACATTTATAGTGATAGTAAAATTGTATTTCAAGTTAACTAAATTTATTTAGAATGATTTAATCTTAAATGATTAATTTTAAGTTTTGGAGATTTAAAAGTATAAAAAAATAATATGGAAAAGCTTAAGTCAATGTTTTTTCTTTACAGGATTTTCAGAATTATTCTTAAGAGTTTGAATTATTTAAAATAATACCGTGATCTTTCCGATGTTTTCAAATGCTTGGTAAATAATTAAAAACTGGAGAATGTCCACCAAATTTTGAGGCAACACGTAAATTTGAAAATACAGTGAAACTATAAAAGAGAGCCGCCTGATATTGTTCTTCTGAACATTGAAGTCGCGTTGCAAGTTGGAGTAAAAGGAGCTGCGATGGTGTACGGTCGTAACTCAGGTATGAGTGAACACGAGCATTGCGTTCAGGCGCTGCACCCTACGCCCTAAAGGTTTTCGCACAAGAAAATACGTGTGTAGTATGCTGAAAACGGCTCAGGTGCGAGTTGTCCGTGCCTACACACAGAGATGGCTCACCGGTAAGCGTTTTTACTCGAATCAGGAGCTCATAGCTGAAACTGAAGCGTATTTTGGAGACCTTCCGATCGAGTACTTTTCGGATGGTATCAAAAAGTTAGAAAATCGTTGGACTCGCTGTATCGACCTAAAAGGAGAGTATGTTGAAAAATAGAACCGACTTTGTCCAAAAAAACGTCTCCGTGTTTCATTTTTCAGGGACTTATCAGAGTGCCTAGTAACCTCACTTTTTGAATCTTACTTCACGTGCCCCATATGCATTATTCAACCAAAAATCATTCAAAAAGAATATTAGTAAGATTCAAAAATATTTATATTTAAAATTCATTTGTGTGTTGTGCTTGTGTGTGTAGTAGCTCTAAATTTGAACATTGTCAAATCATAATAGTTTTCTGCGATGGGGGCATTGTTCTTTTTATTAGTTATGTATTTTCCGATATTGCTGTCCTCGAAGGCTTTATCAGAGCAAACTTTCTTCCACATTTCTGATAAATATGTGATAATACTCATAATA
>NC_046658.1:151554838-151562393 GCF_010883055.1 Belonocnema kinseyi
ATATATAAATATAATATATAACTCATAATAAATATGTAATAAATACTCATCTCTGTATCAAAAAAAATTTCAAAATATGCTTCACTACGCAGTAAAATCCAACGAAAATAGCTCATATGCCGCTGACTGTTTAGATTCGGAGCGGAACTCTTTTGGGATTTTCCCCACCAGCACTAGCCCGAAACCTGGCACAGTCTCAGACTTTTACTGCACTCAAATAATTTTAAGTGATTTCTAAAAATGTGGAATAAGAAACAGAAAGATTTTAGGACAAACCCTTAGTTTTAAAATATCAATAAAATTTTATAAATCATTGAAATAATTTCATTAGAAATATTGTTATATCTGTTAATTTTCGGTATGTCGAGGTTTCAGATTTGCATCGATTCCCTCTGTTGTAGTGCGGCAGGCCATACAGAATATTTACCTCAACAAAATTCTTTTAATACATCAAATAAAAAATGTCTATCGTAAATTATTGAAATGATACATTTTGAAATTGTAAGACCAAATAATAATTTTTGAATTGCATATTTTCCAAGTTAAAACATCTTTAACTTCATAAATTTACAATTGAAAGTTACACAATTTAGAAGATTTCAAAGGTTTGGAAATTAAAATTTGTATACTATTTAGGATCGGAAGCCAAGATTTCAAGCAACAATTTTTTAATCTAAGGGAACTTCAAATTTATGTATTTAATATTACAGAATTTCAACTCCAATATTTTCTTTTCAATTTTTTTTGCAACTTAAATTCACATGAATGAAACATAAACTACATCTGCTAATGAGATACAAATACTTATAATTTAAATTTGCTTTCATACAAAAAATCAAAAGAAACCATTGAAGAATATTCTTCTCTTTTTCTAACACTGGGAATTTAATATTCATTTCTAGACACAGTTCTGTCTGGACAAAGTACGAATCATTAAAAAATAAACGGTCACCTAAAGCAAATCTGATATTCGTAATAATCTTTTCTTTCTGAGGGAAAGATTGTTGTGGATTGCACCTTTTTTTAATTACTCTGAAACTGAGCGGCATAAATTGATTACACGCACATAATTAGGGGACCGTAATTGAGGGGTTACTATAAGAGGGAACTCAGTTCTTCCCTTAGAGTTGGTGCTCTTGACAACACTTCGCGAGAAAACAAGATTTCTTTTCGGTTGCGGCTATTTAACAAACCACCTATCTCACAGTCAAATGAAAAATAAATATGTAGCCAATCGGGTTGCTGGCTCGACGCAAGCGCAGTTCAAAAAGTTCCAAAAATTGTGAGCACTGATCCCGTATCGCCTGTGCTACAATATGACTCGAGACGTTCGTCAATTAATCAATGAATACTATATGTATTACATAAATATTCATCTATACCTTTTTCTTCTTGCAGTATTAATACCGTCACAACCAAGGTCTTTGGAGGATTTATTTCCTGCATACAGGGGTGTCATGCCTCCGGTCGAAAAATTGAGGTTTGAACATCAGTTCCGCAATTTCGAAACGTTTGGTGATAAACACATGCACTATGATATGGAATATTTATTCAGAAGGGCCCATATCATAATTGGATATGAGATAGCTCATTTAATTGAGCAACCGTACTGGCTGTTTGGCTGGGAAGGTACAGGTCGTGATTTTTCATTTGTTGTTGCGCGCGATGAAGTTGCTGCTACACACGTATCAAGATCGAACATTCCAGCACATAAAAAAGCACACATGAAAGCATGCAGACAGGCAAACAATCGAGCAGACATTGCAGAAGAAGAAAAAAAAAACATATTCTGGCGGCCGATCCGGGAGCAGACATTGAAAACTGCATGAGAATAATCAAAGAAGAATACAGTCAAGCATACACTTATGAATTTACGCGTTGTTTGTACCAGCATGGAGAATATCATTTAAATGGTCATAGAATGAGGCACACCTAAAAAAATGTGGAATGCTTAGGCATTGCTACAGATGGTGCAATAATAAACTTTCTAGATTTATAACTCATTTTTTTATATTTTATTACAGTGGTTTAATCACTCATTCATAAGTAAACATTGCGCTGATGTGTCCTATTAAAGGACCGACGTGTCCCAACCAAGAACCGAGTGCCCTTGGTTGGGACGTTTGCGAGGATTAACAAAAAATCATTTTTAAATAAACAATTTGTTTTCATAATTTATCATCATTTTTTAAGTAATAGTTAAACATCGACCTGTATGTATAAGCATGAAAAATTATTTATTATAATGTTATTATTATTCTTGTAAACGAAAAACAAAAAGCGTACCTGTTACAAATAAAAAATAGTTACACCTACCGATAGAAGACAAGACTAACTATATTAGTAAGTTCAGCTACCTACAGACAGTAGTCCTTACAACTTACAATATTAATATAACAACTATTTAAATAGCAGTACCATCATTCACTAACTAAAATAGTTGGCCTAACAATTTTATTAGTACTTTAAAACTCTTTAGAAAAAGTTGAAGGTATTTACTTTTTTGTTTAAAAATTTAACTATTTTGTTAAAAACAATTAAATCTTTTTTAATTTATGTATTTTATTAAATATTAATTTTGTTGTGGGTAACCATTTCTATTAAAAGTTAGTCAACTATTAATCAATAATAATGCAATATTTTATAACTATAATAATAACATACACCTGAAAGAATATAACCTCAAAATAGACGCATGCATGAAATCCAGCATCTCGCGAAATATTAAAATCGCCAATTCCTTCAATTACTTTCAAATGGGGATCGAGCTATGAATAGAAGAGCACTGAAGTTTTCCGAAGCTTTCAGATCAGCAATCTTCGTGAAGCAGAAAACCTGAGAAAACCGAAGTTCGAGTCGTGCATTTTCGGCTTACACACGAACTTACAGTATTAATCATGCACTTTCTGTCAAGTCTTGCAAAGACAGTCCACTCGTCAAATAAACTTTCTATAGTTTTTATTTTAAATGTGTGACGATTTCTTTATTAATTCCAAAAGTTAGAATTGACACCCGACACCTAGAGCAGGGGTAGAAGCGTTTGATGAGTTTTTTTATTAAAATAAGTTATTCTGAGGAAATTTAAAAAAGAAACGCAGTTTGGAAAATTTTAGTTAGCCCTTTCCCTGTAAAAATCTCTAAAATTGCAGAAAAGGGCCTAAAATGGGATTGGCGACGTAACCTAAAAATTGCTACGGCAAAATCTCCTGAGCTAAGAATATCTTAATTCTAGAATTAATTTTGCAGATGAATTGGAAATCATAAACTTTCTGGTCACACGAACATTTTTTTGAGTTAGGGACTATTCATAAATTAACTTATCAATTTCTTGCCCCCCCCCCCCCCCCCCCCCCCTCGTTTGAATGTTATAACAGATCGTTGGCTAAAAACGGATTTTACGTTGATAATGCTTTTAATTAAGAAAAAGCAGATGCTATTTTTAATTCAATATAAACAACCAAACAGATAAACTGTCGACTAAAACAGACATGTTTTACAAAAAATATTTTAATGTTGAAAAATAAGTAAAACTTTGAAGCCGAAAAGTTTAATTTTTTTAAGACGCCTGATTAAGAAAAAGTTCTTTCAAACAAGTAAGATAAATTTTTAACCTAGAAGGATGATTTTTTAATACAAAAGGATGAATTTTTAGCAAAATAGTTAAATTTTTTACCAATAATGATGATTTAACCGAATAAATAAATTTTCCAAAACTAATTAGATTTCTAACCAAAAAGTTAAATTTATAATCAAATAGTTAAATTTTAACGACAAGCAAAGAAATTTTTTCCAAGACATTTGAATTTTCATCAACAATGTTAATTTTTAATCAAGAAAGATGAAGTTTCTACCACGAAATATAAATTCTCAGTAAAAGTGTAAAATTTTCAAGACCAATTACTTAAATTTTCAAATTTTCAAATGTACAACATAAAGTTTCAAGAAAACCTGAATTATTTCAATTTTAAGATAAAACTTAAAGGTCCCGAGATTCCGTTGAACCATCGCATTGAATCTACCTTCATTGGCTTCCCTAGATCTAGATGGGTCGGCATTGTTGGCCAACCCATTTCGGGAGGCCTGCGCGTTCTGTTGTTTTGAACCGCACTTAATACAACTATGTTGGGCGCTGTCATTGTTTTTCTCACAAGAAGTTAGGGAAAGGAGTTTGTTTGTCCTTGTAGAGTCCCGCATGCAAGGATAAAGTTGCGTACTCTGAGAGGTAGCCCGGTATCCTAGAGTCAACGCTCTAGACACCTCACCCACGTGTCTTGGGGGTTAAATCCGTTAATACGATGATTATTTTTGTTTGATTTAATTCATATTGGGAATGATAAAAAATACTGCTCCGACATAGTGGAATCCCGATACAATGCAAGTGCGTATTCTATTCACCGAAATCTCCCAATTTCCAATGCCAGAAATATACGAGGTGTGTTCAAAAAATAAGGTGACTTAATGGTTCTTTAAAAAAGATTCATTTATTCCTCAATACTTAGGTTGTCCCCTTCAAAGTAATCCCCCTCAGAATTAGCACACTTGTTCCGACGGTTCTTCCAATCATCGAAGCACTTCTGATAGTCATTTTCCAGTATAGCCTTGAGTTCTTTCAGCGATGCAGTTTTTATCTCCTCAATCGTTAAAAATCGATGTCCTTTAATGGGTCTCTTTAGTTTTGGGAAAAGAAAAAATTCACTGGTGGCCAAATCCGGTGAATATCATTATTGACTTCATTCAACATCTCCTGAACGATGGTCATGCGATGGATCTTTTGATCAAAACCAAGCAGTTTTGGAACAAATTTCGCTGACACACGTCTCATGCCCAAAACGTCCGAAAAAAATGCATGGCATGAGCCAACCGATATTCCAACATCTTCAGCAACTTCTCTGATGGTAATTCAGCGATTTTTCAACACCATTTCTTCCACTGCTTAAACGTTTTCATCTATTGTTGACGTGCTGGGACGTCCAGGGCGAGGTTCGTCTTCGACATTCTCTCGGCCTTCTTGGAACAGCTTGTACCACTTATACACATTTTTCTTACTCAGAGTAGACTCATCGTATGCAACTGCCAACATTTCAAGGGTTTTAGAGAACTGAATTCCATTTTTCATACAAAATTGAATGCAAACTCTTTGTTTCATTTTTGGCGAAAGAAGAAAATCGCCGAGCACACCAAACCCTTCTAACCTTTTACGCCTCTGCCAGAAAAACAACCCAAGCTATATAGTCAAAACTGTGAACATATTATCGTGACGAATGTACC
Source organism: Belonocnema kinseyi (assembly GCF_010883055.1). Classification (NCBI taxonomy): domain Eukaryota; kingdom Metazoa; phylum Arthropoda; class Insecta; order Hymenoptera; family Cynipidae; genus Belonocnema; species Belonocnema kinseyi. The sequence continues at coordinate 151,560,107 of NC_046658.1, forward strand.
AAAAAAACAAAAACAAAATTTTAAACTTGAATGTACGTAGCCCGCGAAAATTGAAAAGTCACCTTACTTTTTGAACACACCTCGTACTTTGGCGAAAAAAATGGAAAATTTGCAGATTTGCAATTTTGGTGTACTATACGTTTTTTCTATCTACTTTGAAACTAAGCGGCATAAATTTCTAAGACGCATATAATTAAGGAAACGTAATTGGGTTGCTATAAGTGGAAAACGCAGTTTTCCTCTTAGAGCTGGTGCTCTCGCCGATACATCACGAGAAGGGCCAGCTTTCTTGTCGGGTGCGACTGTTTCACAGCTAACCCCTGTGGGTCGCGTTCAGGTTCCTTACTAAGTACACTCGTCAGGTGAACCTGTAAAAGAGGAATCGTACACGAAAGTGAACTACAACATGTCATGTTCTTGAAACGAGTGCGCGTGAAAAGCTTCGGCGTAAACATAAAGATTTTCAGGTTATGTTTACATATAACAATATATAATAGGGAGGCGGCGAAAGAAATTTTTTTCTGCAATCGCAACACACCAATTATTGTTGCAAACGATAATATTTACAACAATCATAGAAAGTAATGGAAAAGATAGTATGAGTTGGATAGTGGCATGCGTGATGAAAATCATCAAAATAATAGGATTTGCCATTATGGGATTTTGGTCCTCTGCAAATATATTATTATCTAGCGCGAATTCTGTATCTATATTCTTTTTTAGTATCTTCACAATTCGCAAGCTTCATTTATATGTCTAATTTTCCAAGTTCCCGCTAATTCGTCCCGCCAATTTCTGTGCTCACTCGCATTCGCCCTCTTCTTCTCATCGAGTGAAATAATCACCCATCGAGTAGCCCCCAACCATCACTGTGGTAATTTGTGAAAGGTTCACCTGGGTGAAACCTCCCACTCACCTAGGGCCGCTAAACGGTTCCGACTGCAAACAAGTGCACTTGCGAGAAACCTGAACGAACCCCTGTTAGTCGAAAAATTGAGGTTTAAACATTAGTTTCGCAATTTTGAAATGTTTGGTGATAAATATATAGACGACGATAAGGTAAATTTATTTAAAAGGGCTCATGTCATATTCGGATATGAGATTGGGTATTTGATTGAACAACTATACTGGATGTTTGGCTGGGATGATATTTGTATGGCATTTGATACGAATGAAGAGAAGTGGGTTATTGTGCTCCGTGATTTATTTGAGAAATTGCGTACAGACCATATTATGTTATTTGTTCTTGCGCGCGATGAAGTTGCTGCTACATACATATCAACATCAAACATTCCAGCATACAAACAAGCACACATTAGAGCATGCAAAAAGGCAAACGATCGAGTGGACATGGAGAATATAATGTAAATGGACATACAATAAGACATAATTAACAGTACATAAATGATCAGTTTATGCTACAGATGTTGCCATAAAAACTCCGATTCCCAGGAAATCCACATTAGTAAAGATTCTCCAATGGTAGAATCTTATAACATTAGATTTTTTTGCAACGTTGGTAAAAATTTATATTCTTGAATATGCATCGTTAGTGCCGCACAAATCACCGTGAATCTGCTGAATTTGTATAGAATTAAGCAAAATATATCCTGGATTCAATTAAATTATTTTTAAAGAATTTTAAAATTCATGGACTTATGCGCATTTTCTACATTAAAAGTTGACAGAACGAAAGTTTGAAGGTTCTTAAATCCGTAAACCGGCTATGAAATAAATATTCCTTTGACAAAGGGTACAGCCTGTTTAACAAGTGTTGTCTGAAAATTGCATAGACAGCCACGAGTTGCTTCGGCGCCATTTTTAACTTGAGTCCGCTGAATACCCGGGAAATTTTTCTGCAAGACGCATGTAGCCGCTGGTTTATAGCATAAGTAGTATTGTCCAGTTTGGACCGCGATTGCGAAAAAAGAACTTTCAGTTAAGTTCGAATCATGAGTAACTCACTAATTACAACCCTCTCACAGACTTATGACAGAAAGAACTTGTAACTGTAATCTAATGTAATTAACAATAAACAAACTGACATATTGTACATTTTCTTTTCATTTAAAGCAAAGTGAATTTGTAACCCTTGCATGAAAATGATTTCGCTTAAATTAGTGTAACGATTGCATAATCATAGACAATAAAAATCTTTTTCCAGCACAAGTTGCCCTAAAGTTAATGAGATACGAGGGTGGATTGATAAGTTTCCGGCCTGACCAAGAAAAACAACGTTTTTAAGAATTTTTTTTTTATTTCTCAACATAATCTCCTCCAAGGCTGA
>NC_046658.1:151562493-151569892 GCF_010883055.1 Belonocnema kinseyi
GCTACAAGCTATCTAAGGATGGTACTATAGAACGCCACCTCAAGGTAGGCCTAGTGGCGCCATGTCTTGGTCAGGCCGGAAACTTATCAATCCACCCTCGTATGTGGGGCCACCTGACTAAGTTCATCAGATGCTCTTAGCTCTTAGCCATGGTCAAACATTTCGGCGTGACTTTCTAAGTAGAATGATAGCAAATAAAGCCAAAGTTGAATCAGACAAGGTGCTTGCCAAAACAAAAGGTTAAACTATGAACTTCGAATACCATTTTTCTGTTTGCCGAAAGTTTTGGTGGAAGATTTTCAAATTTTGTTGAAAATTCTTATTCTTTTGTTTAAGTTAACCGTTTTGACTAACAAATTGAAATATTTGTTTTTGAAAACACTAAATACTGCATTTCTTATTAAAAATTAATTTTAATAGAAGATTTCCCATTTTGAAGGAAACTTGAACTATTTTGCTGAAAATTTCCATTTTTTTATGAAAAATTAATTAGTTTAATTGAAAATATGATTTTTTATTTTTGGTTGTAAATGTATCTCTTCTAGTTAAAATTTCGACCTTTTGTCTGAAAATGCATGCATTTAACGCATGTACTAGGTAATTTCTGAGTGATTCCTTATAATTCCTTAGAACTCTTATCACTGAAGGTGTTTAAAATATATTTCGAACAAGTTTTTTTTCCTTTATCTTATCTCTACTCTTTAATTAATCTTTAATTGATCTCCTAGGTGAGCTTGCTTTTATTCTGCTTTTTATTCTGCTGAAAATAAAAATTTTTGAAATTGTTGCTCATACCTATCATAGTAAAAAATTGTAATTTCATAATTGAAACTTATAAGAGGGAAAATTTAAAATACAGAACATCAATTTAAAATTGTTAAGTTATGATCTATTTATATTTTATACAATGTACTTTTTAACTTTTTCAAATCGTTTCATTCTAATTTTTTTTTAAATCTTTAACTATGATTTAGAAAAGAAATATAAAAATCAAGATTTCAGCCATTCCAATTTTCTGAAAATTTGGAACATAAAACATTTCTCTTTTGTTCCCGTATATTATTTCCAATGGTATTTATTGATAGTTTTCACTTGAAAATATTATCACATTACATTCAGTTTAAAATTAACGTATTTTGCTCAAAAATTCATCCTTTTAGCGGGAAAAACTATTTCGGCAGAAATTTCATCTTTTTAGCTTAACAATGCAAATGTTTGGTTAGAAATAAATCTCTTTTGGTTATAGTATAAATAACTTTTTTAAATTCGTTTTTTTTTGCAATATTAACTACTTGTCTATTTTAATTCAAATCTTTCTTATTTGAATGTGGAACTATTTTGTTATAAATCCATTTCTTTGGCGTTGAGGTTGCATGATTTTAAGGAAAAAGTGATTACTTGGTTGAATGGTTTTGCTAAAAATTTATTAAATTTTTTGCTGAAACATTCCTCACTTAAGTTAGAAATTTATCTTTTCCGTACAAAAACACAATCTGCTCGTCAAAAATTGAACTACTCCATTAAAAATATATGTTTTCTTGGACGTTTATCATTTCAAACAAAAACTCATATCTTTCATTACAATTTTTCATATTTTGTAAACCAAAAACTTATTTGTTTGAGACTGACCTTTTTTAACAGCGAATATAAATTCTCTATTTTTCGAGGCAAATTAATATATTTAATTAAAAAATTATCTTTTTTAGCAGAAAAATCAAATATTTGGTTGCAAATTAGTTTATATTTTGTTAATATTTTTTTGTAGAAAATATACCATGTTCTTTAAAAATTCATCTTTTTTATTTAGAAAGTCAATTCTTTAGTGTAAATTAGTATCTGTTGTGGAATTTTAGTTGAAAAATAAACCGTTTAGATAAATAAAATATAAGATTTTCATTATTAAATTTGAAAATGTCTTCGACTTATACATTTTTATCAATTTTATACTAATATTTGTTTGCTTAGTTTTCGCATATTGAAGATGTAAAACTTTACTTGTGAATGAGTTATTTCGAAGAATTTTTATTTAGAGAGACATGAAAGTATGTTTTTCTTAAGGTAAAAAGCTGTACAGTTGAAATAACTTTCTTCAGGTATTATTTTCTTTTGTAAACAATTTAAATTTTTTCTGGAGGATAAGCAAAATATGGAAATGAAAAAAATTTGAAAAATAAAAAAAATGGAAAAGGAAGTCACTAATTACTTAATTCTAGTTGAGTGATTTAAAAAGTCAAAAGTAAATTAATTTCTTTCTATGAATCTTAAAATCAAAATTACTAAAAAATTGGTCCATTTGTCAAAAAAGGGTCTATTTTTGCAGCAAATAACTTTTGTTTCATAAGTGTTTTTGTATTTTGTGACTCATTCGTTCATTTGTAGCTCTTTTTTGTTTGAGATAAGGCCCTTTTTCTGCTATTTTTGCGAGTTTTACTGCGAAAATTTTAAGGAATGTATTCCAAACTGCATTTTTTTCTTACATTTGTTTAGAATAACTTATTTCAATCCCAAAACTCAATACGCCCTTCGAGCTATTTTCCAGGTATGGAACTTTATCAACAAACAAAAAATTCCGATTGATACTACAAAAGGCTAACAAAAGCCTTTCGAATTAAATTTTTTCCGAAATTTCCTACAGTTCTCCATTTCTCAGCCGAGTAAACTTACACAAGTAATCAAAAAGAGCCTTACTTGAAAAATGCCCCACAAGTGACTTATCTTTTCAGCTCAGAATTTTATATTATTGGAAGTATTTGGAAAAAATCAAATTTGAGAGACTTTTGTTAGCCTTTTGTAGTATAATTTAGAATTTTTTTTAATAAAGGGCCTTACTTGAAAAAAGTCTTAAAAAGCTTATTTAATTTTGCGACTGAAATAAGTTATTCGTGAATGGATGAAGATCCCGAAGGTGTACATTTGTGCAGCTTACAACTCGTCTGTCGAACCACACGTAGCCATGGTTCTCATACAAGGCGACAAAAGAAATTTCGTTTGTTGTATTCTTTCATTCAAGAGAAACAAACTTGTATTATGCAAAATTGATTTGGATTTAGATGTTACCAAATTATTCTTTAGTTGTAAAAACTTATGACGATTTGTTGTCCCTGCAAAATGTACATAAGAGAAAAAAAACTGATACCTCAGTTTCAGTTTAGCCTTGATTTAATTCCTTGAAATTCTTTTGAACTTTAAAAGTTCATTAAAAGTGTTCTAAATTTACTCACTTCTATTTTGTTGAATGGATTTTTTTGAAATTTTTAGAAGTTTTTATTTGATTTATCTTTCGAGGGTCATCTGACAAAATTATGACAGAATTTCAAATACCTGCAAGTATTTTCCCATATTCCTTAGAATTTTCCAGATATTAAAATTTTTTTTAAACATTTAGAAGGATTTTAAACAGTTTAGGTTATTCTAAAAGAAGATAAAGAGATTTTTAATGGATTACAGTAATTTAATGTAACTTTGAAGGATTTGAAATATTTAAAAGTTATCATAAAATATTCATAGGCACTTTCATGAACTTTAAAGAGTTACCAGGGATTTGAAAAGATATCAAAGGATTTCGAGTCAGTACTCCGACTCCCATGTATTTTTCTGGAAACATATTTGGTGTAACAATCGATGATTGTTCATTATCCTTGAGTTGCCCTCTAGAGGCAGCACCTCCTGGACATTCTTAATAACGGGAACCATTTAAAAATGAATGAAAGATACCTTTTTGATAAAATAAATGAAGTAATATAATTATTAAATTAACCTAATTTTTCTAGGTTTCAAAATAATAACTTACTCGCGCCGTGTAATGTGTGTGCGTTTATTACAAATTTACATCGAATCGGACTTAAAATTTTTCTGTTAAAGTGATCAAAAAGAATATACCAGATGCTTTAAATTTCGACTCAGTGTTTAATTGACTTTTTCCTGCATTTTTTATCATCCTTTTTACTTAAATCAATAAAATTATTATTTTAAAAAACATTTCTGTGTTTAAATTTTGTCACAGGCTTATACTGCCCAGCATGTCGAAGGCATTTTTGGTTAGAGATGGATTTTTATTTGGTCATTTTTGCACGCTGCTGTCCCGGTATATATCATCATTCACGGACGCATTTTTATAATGCAATTAAGTGATCTGATGAGAGCAGTCTGCCCAGACATATTGGACAAAGCCTGGTTTGACCCCCTCATTGACGGACTGGGTTGCAGTCAAGTACACGATGGGAGGACCTACAACTTAAGGTGGGTTCCGAACCACCAGAACCTCGGTAAAGGTACATTGAAAAATGTCCAGAGGTACCGGCTCAGGGATCGAACCGCGGACCTCTGAGGTGAAGTTCGAGTGTCTATTATTATGTGTTTTATTATTAATATATTCTCCATTTTTCATTGATGGGTTTTGGTGTTGCACATAGTCCCTCTCCTCTTCGTTATCAGCCTATTTGGCATGGGAAACCCTGTCAGTAGCAATGCTACCTCCAACATTTCCGTCAAAGTCATGAGAGGAGAGCTCAAGCCCTACCGCGACATCAACGCGGAACACCTTCGGTAGGGGTTTTATAAAAAAACCATTTCAGTGTTGAAATGTTGTCACAGGCTTATACTGCCCAACATGTCGAAGGCATTTTTGGTTAGACATGGATTTTTATTTGGTCATTTTTGCACGGGGCTGTCCCGGTATATATCATCATTCACGGACGCATTTTTATAATGCAATCAAGTGATCTGATGAGAGCAGTCTGCCCAGATATATTGGACAAAGCCTGGTTTGACCCCATCATTGACGGACTGGGTTGCAGTCAAGTACACGATGGGAGGATCTACAACTTAAGGTGGGTTCCGAACCACCAGAACCTCGGTAAAGGTACATTGAAAAATTTCCAGAGGTACCGGCTCAGGGATCGAACCCAGGACCTCTGAGGTGAAGTCTGAGTGTCTAACCAACTGAGCCACAGAGGCTCTTATTGTTATTATGATTATACTTGGATCAAGAAAATTGATTTCATCATTAATTCCATCAAGTCCGAGATTAGACGAGGAGGATTTTTACCCTTGTTGTGGAGTGAACTCACTCACTGAAAATATTAACAATTTGAAAAATTAATCATTTTTGTGCCATAATTATTTCAGATTTTCACATTGGTGCGCCAACAGAGCCATCTTCAGTTGTACCACAGAATGAGATTAATATATGACGTCAGAAATTAACCTCAAAATCATTTTCAATTATCGTTTTGTTTATTCTTAGTGATATACATATTGATCAAAATTGTTCTATTCTTTTAAACGTGTGCAAGTGTCAGTTTAAATTTATGTACACTGAAAGACACAGTTTGAGGCTAATGGCAACCCGAGTTTGCTTCAGAATTTCTAACTGAAACAGAAACAAAATTGTGCTGTCTGAGGCATACGAATTTCACATTTATTACCTATCTATAAGAAAATCACCAAGTCTAATATGACCAGGAATGTTTTTTGGACTAAAATGATAGTTGGGAAAAGGGTAGCATTAGATATATGATTAAAATATCAAAATATTATAGTGTACATACAAGAATTTTATTCCGTGCATGTTATGCGAGATTGATAAGCCGGTGAGGTGCGCGTCGACTCGGCATTAGTCGCCGTCTTCAAACATGTTTTATAGCAAATGAGGTTAGTGAAGAAGCTTTGGAATACCTACCACCAAAATTTGCACACGTTTAAGATTTACTAAATATTCTATTAAACAAATTTTTAAATAAATGATGTATTTAACATTTATTTGCCTTTCATTTTTTATCTTAAAAATAATAATTGAATTTCATGTATACAATAGGTAAGGATTGTTAGGTAATTTTTTATTTTACGCCTGATATTAATTAAAAGTATTATAAAGCATTTGAAATGATTTTTAAAAAATTCAAAAAAGTGTAAGGCTCTTCATGCAATTTAAAAGTATGTTTAGGTATTAAAACAGATAATCAGGATTTTTTAAAAAAATTTTTTAAATTTAATAATTGAATTTTGAAATATTTCAAAAAATTTCACGGTATTTAAATATTTCAAGATATTTTAAAAGAATTCAAGTAATTTTGAATAATTTTCAAGGAATTTCTGTAGAATTTAAATGAGTTTTAAGATTTATTTGATTTTGAATTTATTTGAAATTTTCTTCAATTACATAAAGTACTCATAAATAATTTGTAATATTTATAAAATTATTATATCATAAATATATTATTATAAGCTTCGCAACATTTTTATTAAATGGGTTTCAAAAATTTACAGACGGTCCTGCACAGCTGTAGGATATATTTTAGATTTTTTTCTTTATACTCGAAGCTAGGTTAGCCGCGAGGCTTTAGGCGTTAGGAATGCGAAACATTTAGGGTTCGAACCCACGACAAACAAAAATTATCATAGCGTGCGATTATATCTAGTTTAATAATTTTGTAATACAAAATAATTTTGTACTCGAACTTATTTTAGCTACAAGTTTAGATTTTATAGAACTATTTTACGTTTTTCGTATGCCCTACCTTTCAATCGAGGTTACGTCACCCCGGCCTTTAAATTTAATAGAAATTTGTAACACATTTCGTTGAATAGTTCAACGCAATGTAAAACAAAGACGAGTTATATTCTTTCCGTGTATCTTTAAAAAATAATTTTTAACGAAATTATGGAGGTTCAACTGAGAGCCATGCGTATGGTTGATTTACCCCGAACAAATTCTGTCTGACGCAGCCATCTTATATTTAGAAATATCTATTAGAACATATGACTGAAGCAGTAATTTTGATTCAATAATTATGGTATGGGTAAAATACGTCAACCGTATCGCTGTAGCTGAGCGAGCAATACATTATGGTTGGAATAACCAGAATTATGCGTGTATTGTCGAATTATTTCTTTCAGTGTAATATATATCAAGTTACGCAATTAAGTTTTAAGTACAGAATTATTTTATAACATTGCTGTAGGTCAATTTTGAATTGTTATCTGCAGAATCACCTACACATTTTTAGATTTACAATTGCAATTCAAAGATGACCTACAGCAATGTTATGAAATTATTCTATACTTACAACTTAATTGCGTCACTTTCTATATGTTACGTAACTTTAAACTGATGCTTGCAGACTTGTAAAAGAAGCGAACAATGTTCAGCAATATGTTTATCATTAACAATAAACAAAACGAAAATTGAAAATGATTTTCAAGTTACTTCGTGACGTCATAGATTTATATCATTCTCCGGGACAACTGAAGATGGCTCTGTTGGCGCACCAAATATGTGGACAGAAAAATACATGGGAGTCGGAGTGCAGTATTTTAAATATTCTAGGAAATTTTGAAAGATTTCTAGAACTTCTGTGAACTATTTCAATAGTTTATAGGAATTTCAAAGATTTAGATT
>NC_046658.1:151569992-151585943 GCF_010883055.1 Belonocnema kinseyi
ATGTATTGCCGCCAGGAAATGGAAGGGTTATACCTCAGGACTACGAATTATTAGCGTAACTTATGTCCCGCCGAACTCATGGAAAGAGAGGTCGAAATATAATTTAGGTTTTGGGTAATAAATTATCGCGTGATAATCTATGCTGATAATGGGCAAAGCCCATAATATTCCTTGATTTCGATACGAAACCGTATTTTAATTCTTGAATTATTCTAGTTCCGAACACCAGCGTTTCTTGATCAGCACTGGACTTTAGCGAGCTGTTACTTGTGCGTCTATCAGGTATTATTTAATAATATAAAATTTATTAAGTGTGTGTGTTTTTTTATTTGGTTCTGTAATAATTTCTTCGCGCGTGGTGCTTTATAGACATCCAAACTTAAAAATAAGGTTCTTTTCTATCAACATATCCGACCACTGAACATATCTTGTGACCCGACTTTGCGACGATCACTTCCAATATTTTAAATCGACCGCATTGATAACTTAGGGATCATCTTCTATTTTTTAACTCCTAATATTTATTGTTGCATCGGAGGGCTAACAATAAAATTAGCAACATCAGGGAGTACTTTGCGCCTCCACGAACGCTAATCCAGGCAGGTACGAAGCAGGCAAACCGCTTCATCAGCCGAATGATGAGTAACTTCCATCTGTACATATTTATTTTTTCAACTATTTGAAAAATACGATGAATTTAAATAGTTGAACATTTTTTACCGTTTATTGATAGACGCAATGATTAAATCTTTAAAATCGTCACTGAAAAAGGTGAGAGTCTTAATTTTTATTCCAAAACATGGTCTCTTTATTTTTATTTGGAAGGGTTCTCATATTATTCATCTGTTGATATATGTGTGAAGAAATGTCGTTCATTGGCTGTGTAAATTAATTTGCGTATCCATAGATTTCAATCATCTGCATTATTGTCTCGAATAGGACTCATTATCACCTGCTATATAAAATTTGTGTTGATCGCATAATAAACATTAAAAAATCGTATAAAGTATGACGCATGTTTAAACAATTATTAAATTGAATTTTTTTCAAATGGCTTCAATTTTAAATAAAAGACAGTTTTATTCAACTGAGAACGGCAAATTTTCATTAAAATGTGGAATCCTCAACAGAAGCAGATTACTTTTGTACCAAAAGGTTGAATTTTCATACAAAAGGTTACTTTTGTATCAAGGAGGTATTTTTTTATCTTCTGAAACAGAAGAATATTATTACTATGCTTAACAATGGGCCATGTTACCTGCACAAAGTATAAATTTAAGGATTTTTAATTACCCCTGTTAAGACCCGTTTTTACGATGCTTTGCAAATAAAAGGGAATATTACATTACGTTTTAACACAGTGGTGTGACGTATCTCATTAATCATTATTACTGATTATTATTACAATTTGAAAAGTGTTATGGCATGAATTCTTTATTCAACGATGTCTCATATTTGAAACCTTGGAACAGATAAGGTAGTCATAAATAAAAGACTCTTGTTTGTGAGACTTGAACTAAATCAGAACTAAATCAGTATCATTCATTGTCATCTACTATTAAATACTGCCATCAAATATACTAAACAATGCGGATTCTATTGTTCGCCTTTGCCGTTTTTATTAATTGTATTGGTAAATATAAGATAATATAATATCACATTTATTGTATTAAATTAAATTTTCAAACACAATATTGATAGGTTTTCCATCAAGAACATCAATTTTCAAGCAAAAATATTAGATGTAGAGGATAATACAAGCTGAACCAAATTAATTAAAGGAATTAGGTTAATTATTGAAATTTAAAAAAATGGCTTGAAATCTTACAAAAACTTTTCGACATTTTTAAAAATATTTAACTTTCTTCAAGTTTATTTAGAAATGAGTATTCCAAAATAAAAAATAATTCAAAATCTTACCAGGAATCTTAAAAAAAATGTTTTGAATTTTCTTGAAGCCATGTAAATTCCTTAAAAATATTTTTGAAATCTTTAAAGTGGTTCAGAAAATTGGTAAGCAACCTGTAAATTTTATAATATTCTGAAACTTCTACATAGGGTCCCCTCTATCGTGAATTGACTTCACGTTGCGAATAGTAGTGAAATGAGCTGCGGGGGTGTGTTTTGATCAATCAGGCGAGACCAAACATGAATCCGTTGAATCTGTGTTTTAAGAAACTTGGTATTTTTCTGTGAATATTTTCGTTCCGGAAACATTTAATAAATGAATGATTATAGTCTTATTCTCAAAAAAAATTTTGTGATGGTTATTTTCTATTGCTACTAAGACAACCGATGGTCCATTCCAACTAGGAGAAAGCTTGTTGACAGGTGTTTAGTTGATGAGCTTCACTAGGTCTCCGGATACATAAATTCCTTTATATTTTACAATCATTGCATTTTGCTGTATCTTGTATTTCTATTTTTGCAGAATAATTTTTCTCTGACTGTGTTAAGATATCTTCAATGCCTTTTCTTCCACTTTTGAACAACGTCCGAGTAACTTACCCAAAGTGTTTTTCTAAGCATAGAAGGGATGTTTGGTTCGATGACGAAAGTGAGCTGGAACGAAGAATACCGTGTTCGTTTATGTTTAATTGTATTATTTGGCATGATCACGATTTTTAGTGTATTCTCCCATTTAACTGTTTTTTACTCCATACATGTTTTGTATTAGGTCTTTCAAGGTTGAGCGTGACCTTTTGAGGCTTCTCCTGGATTGTGGTTGATAGGTGGAAGTCTTGATGCATCGAATTCTAAGCAGATTCTCGAAATTTTGGACAAGTACTGAAACAAATTGTCTCCTTGGTCAGACACCATTTGTTTATGAGACCCCAATATGAATACATAATGAACAAAAAGTCTTTTAATTACTCTTTTGAATTCGGCTTCTTTAATTGGCAAAAACATGAGATATTTGGTGAATTAATCTTGAATAGACAGGATGTAGTTATTTTCCGAACGATTGGTTGGAAATGGTCTGGAAATTTCCATAGCTATTTTATTGTAAGGGTTAATTAGCACATCCGAGATAATAGGCTTCCCTCTAATTTTGTATCCTAGTTGTTTTTTGCGATTGACAAAATGGTCATGTTTTTACAAATTAAATGACATCTTCTTTCATGTTTCTTCATTCACCGATTGTACTTGCCCGGTGAGATAGTTTTATCCTCAAATAATTCTAAGCCATGATGGATCCGTGTGCTTCCTTAATCACCGGTTTTTTTTTCTTTACTTGTAAGGTTGACTAATCTCAACCACATATCTACTTAAAATCTCCAAATTAAGACTTGGTGACCTTTGCCCACAGTTTTTTGCAGGAATTTGATTTCCCTACTTCCTCGGTGATTATTTCTCTGTTTTCCATGCAAGATAATCCTGATCGAATCCTCTTCCTTGATCCAATATATTTTTTTAACCAGGTTCGAGATCGTCTGATGGTCAGAGATGGTTTCGTTTTTCGTGAAGAGACATCACTCCAAAATACTATTCCTTCCAATACATTTCAGCGGACTTCGTGTTCTATGCGTTTTAGCCTAATTTTTCTCGTAAATCTATAATTTGTTGTCCAATTACATGTCAAATTTCGAAAAGAATGAAGGATTTTCTTTCTCCGTAAATAGAAACTTTTAGGGGGCTGGCTTGCCCTCTAGATTGAACAAAAATTTTGCTATGCATTTTTGCACCACCCTGATGTACATACCCTATATTCTGTATATGTTCATATTTCGGTTTATTAAAAATTATTGATTATAATTTCAGGTACAGATTTTCCGTTCAGTCACAATGAAATTAAGCACAAACTAAATTTTATGAGATGCTAAACTGACAAAGATCTTTAATGTAGAAAACATAAATTAATGAATTACAAAATTATTACAATATCACATTTATTACATAAACATTCACAGAATTCTGTTTCACGTTGCAGAATTAATACGTTCACAACCGCGGACTTTGGAGGATTTATTTCCTGGATACAGGGGTGTCATGCCACCGGTCGAAGAATTGATCTTTGAACATCAGTTCCGCAATTTCGAAACGTGTGGTGATAAACATATGTACTATAACGAGGTGAATTTATACAAAAGGGCTCATATCATATTTGGATATGGGTCAGGGTATGTAATTGAAGAACCCTACTGGCTGTTTGGCTGGGAAAATATTTGTATGGTATTTGATACGAATGAAGAAAAGTGGATTACTGTGCCCCGCGATTTATCTCGGAAATTGGGGACAGGCCGTGTTTTTTCATTTGTTGTTGCGCGTGATGAAGTTGCTGCCACACACGTATTAACATCAAATAGTTCAGCATACAAGGAAGCACACATTAGAGCATGCAGGCAGGCGAACAATCGAGTAGATATTGTAGAAGAAGAGCAAAGACATATTTGGAGCTTCGAGCCGAGAACAAGCCTCCAAAAATGCATTAAAAAAATCAAAGAAGAATACAGTCAAGCATATACTCGTGAATATACACTTTATTTATACCTTCATGAAGAATATAATTTAAATGGACATAGAATAAGGGCACACTTTAAAAAACAATAATTCTTAGGTAATTCCACAGATGTCACCATAACAAACTTCGATACCCAGGTGATGCGCATTCGACAAGGTATTTGAAAGATGGAATCTTATCACATTAGATTTTGTTGCAACGTCAGAAAATATTCATGTTCCTGAAGATCAACGTAGTATTCAGTACTGACAGAACAAACTTTAAGGCTTGGTGGATCCGTAAACTGGCCGTAGAAGAAATAGTTTTTTGACGAAAAATACAATCTTTTTAACAGTTGATAGGTTCGATTCGCTTCGGCACCAGTTGAGAATCAAGTCTGCTGTGCTAAACACACATTTTACTTCGACTTTTGATAAGTACTGTAATAATACTGTAGGTGAATTCTAGTGAACATTTACTTGACTGATGAAAAAAGAACATTCCGTTAAATTTAAGTTAGGAATAAAACACTACCAAAACCCTCTCGCGTACATTCTACTTGATGCAAGGCGATTTTTTTTTACATAAACGCACTAAACTCCAAATCAAACAAAATTAATTACAATAATATACTATTAAATTGATCAGTTATTTTGTCCACATTGAAGTTTCTATGTTTCTTTTCGCTTAATACGTTGCTTCTTGCCTGTGACATGTTAGATTCCGTCAATCTGACAGTTTGTTAGCCGACCTAAGCCTGATATATTATAAAATTAGCTTTCCATTTCAAGCAAAGTGGAGTTGTACCCCTTGTATGAAAATTATTTTGTTTGAAACAGTATAACGATTAAATACTCTAAGCCATAATAAAAAAAGTTTTCTAGCCTAAACTATCGCAAATTTAATGTAGTATTAGGTGCCTCCTGCTCAAGAGCCTGACGTATTATCATCTGAAACACCAAGGCTCCTTCTCTCCATGAACTTTAATAGTGTTAACCAAAATTATTAGAATCATTACCCTAATATACACTAGAGTTTTGTACTTTAATTACAACTTTATATACTCACCTATATATAAGGTATTTGAACGTGATAAAGATTGCTGTTATCAATGTAAAAGCGCCCTTTCGTATTTTTCTAAGTGGGATGGTAGTGAATAAATTGTAATTTGAATCAGCCAAGATGCTTAATGAAACAAAAAATTAACTATGTACCTTGAATACCATTTTTCTCATTGCCAACAGTTTTGGTCGAGGATTTAACATTGTTGTTACAAATTATAATTTTTGGGTATAATTTAACTGTTTTAAATTGACAATTTGAATATTTTTTTTATGATATTAGATACTTCGGAAATCGATTCAAAATAAAAATAAACAACGTTGATACTGTTAACTTCGATAATGGCTTTACAATTAATTTGGAGCATGTATCTCCAAAAAAAAATCGTGAAATAATATTGTGGATTACCAAATTTCTGTGAGTATATGACGAGTAGGAAAGAGATTATTTTTGTGATATTTGTAAGGAGACCCTGCATTCCATTTAACGATGAAGATCTTTCTGTGTACGATATAACCCTAAATTCTGAATGAAAAAAGAGATAAATATTTTATTTTTTTAAAAATTGTTATGGATTAGATTAATTAATGCAACGACATTGCACTTAATTTAAATTAAAATTGGTGGTTGATTCTGAACCAATCTATTTATATTATTCTGATTCCTAAACAAGGAAAAGAAATATTCCGAAAAAACTAATGTATTTCCAAAATCGCTTATATTAACATTCATTAGGATCATTAAAATATACATAAGCAAATCCCTGAAAATTGGAATGAATTATGAGACTAGTTTCTTTATTTGAACAATTGTATTTAAGAATGAAAATTAATTCAGCTTATAATAAATACTTTTCTGCAATGCAAGTATGAAGAATATTTACCATTAGAAAACATATATTCAAACCAGCTCACCTTTTGGCTCATTAATTTGATATCTAGTTTTTGTATTTATTTTTGAATATTTACCAGTGACTGATAGTACTAAAAAGGGTTCTTAGGGTTATGCTTTTCTCTCTAGAAAAAGTTGTAAGAAATGCTTTGAAGAATCTCGCAAAGCCTTAAGAATTTTTTATGTAATAAATGAATGCTAGTCGGCCTTAAAACAGCACCACGTGTATTTCCATAGTTTTATTTTCATTTCAATAAAAAATTAAAATAATTCAACAATATTGACCGGAGTGTTCATTTCCTTGTCCTTTAGTTTCTTCCTCTGTGACATTTTAATTCTAAGTAAAAAAAAAATTGGATTTTAATGACCTGACATGGATTACCAAAAGACAAAATCAAAGAAGCTTTGATAACTATAAGGAATTGACATTTATATTTTTAAATTTAATTTTGATAACACTGCGGATTGCACAAGAAAAATATTTTAGTTTCTCTTTTTTTCTTTTAAATTAATGATACACATGCTGTAGAGAATCTTCACTTGAAACAGCTTCAGTGAACCTCCATGAAATATTGGATATTTATCACCCACATGACATTCCTTCAGTTCTGTTGAGATCATATATTCAACTGCACCGCTTATCGTATTTATTTTTACTCGCGCATGACTGTTATTTGTCGTATATATTCCACGCAGAATCCCAGTATACTCTAGTATTGCAAAAAAGTCAACATTGGATGTTGACAACACAACATGCTCTCGGCTTGGCACGGGCACATGGGTACTTCCAGTTAGCAATCGAATTGGTTTATTGGTAGGAATAAAGTATCTTCGAAATTCGAACCGCTGGTTCTGATTTGCCCGAGGAATAAGCCGAACATATTCAAATTGTGCAAACGTATATCCAAGTACTTCATGAAAAGGAAGCTTGCCCGGAGGAGAAATGGACCTTACATGAAGAGGATGCTCCTGAGGAGAAATACAGTCAGTTGAATGGGGTCTAACAGGAGAAGGAGAATTAAGATTCCGTTCGGGATGTAGTGAATCGTAATTTGCAAAAGCTTTAATAAAGCTGTTTGGACATGTTGGGTGCATCTTGCCTACTGGATAATCCTTCATTTCGTTTGGAGCCAATTTCTCAAATTTGCCGCTTATAATATAAATTTTTTTTCCCGAATAATGTCTAGTTGTCATATGTATTCCGTGAAGAGTGTCACTATCACCAATTATTGCATAAGCGTCACTATTGCATGTTGACAACACCAAATATTCTTTTTTTGGCCCAAACAAATAGCTCTTTCTATTTATTATATTTCAAATTGCTTTATCAGTAGGAAAAATCTATTTCCGAAATTCAAATTGCTGGTTCTGATTTTGCTAAAGGAATAAGTTGAATATAACCAAGCTGTCCTATTTTATATCCTAGTACTCGATGAAACGGAGGCCTGGTTCAAAAAGTAAATTTGCCTGAAACGAACCAAGACTCCTGAGTTTCGCTATGAGTACTCCATACGGACTGTAGGGAGTCGTAATTTGCAAAAGTTTTAACAAAGTTTTTCGAGGAGATTGGGTGATTTCTGCCTACTGGACAATCTATCATTTCATCGAGTGTCATATCCTCAAGCACGGCGCTATTCATACTTATTTTTATTCTCGAATGATTCTTATTTAATGTGTATATTGTACGAAAATACCCACTGTACTCCAATATTGCAAAAACGTCACCATTGGATATTGATAATACAATATGCTCTTTGGTTGGCACCGGCACCCGTCTGTTCCCACTGGCTCGCAGTCCAATTGGTAAACCGCCAGGAAAAACATATCTTAGAAATTCGAATTGACGGCCCTTATTTATGCGAAGAGTAAGCCGTATATACCTAAGCTTTTAAAGCGTACATCCAAGTATATTAATCGACGCAGACGTGCTATTGGGAGACCTGGACCTGCACGGACAAGAGCCTCCTCCGTAGAAGGCCAGTCAGAAGAATTTTGTTTGCCGGCAGAAGATGAAGAGGGGCCAGGATTGCGTTCTTATTGTAAAATATAATAACTCCCCATCATACATTTTCGTATCAAATAAACATATATTTTTTTTAGAAGATGGTTGCATGAACGCCTTCATAACCCTAAATACAATAGACGATTCTATATCATACAAAAATCTCCAAAGAACTAACAAATTTAAGTTTATGCAATTTTAGGCAAATATGATTTTAATCAGTTTTAAGTAGCAAATAACACTAAACAGTTATTTCTAATAAGCCAAATAAAGAATTTAATTGCCCCTACTTCAAAATTCTGTAAAGAAGAGTTTAGCCTCGAAATTTTAGTTGCGGTAACTTTATTAAATTTATTTTAATTCTTTAAAACTTTAAAGAACATCAGATACATTAATTATTATCATATGTTAGTCACTCAAACTTAATTGATGTTAATCTCAGTCTTGCCCTAGGTATATTTTTAAATTCAAATTTAAAATATTCTTTTACATTAGGGTAGGTTTTCAATTATGAGAACTTAAATTTACTTTGATGCTGAAATAAATTGAAGCTGCAACTTATTTGACACATTTTAATTCCTATCATTCTACTTTTTCAGAAATGAACGATGGTTGTTGCTGTGTCAAATTATTGATTTTAATTTACGAAAAAAATATTTTAATTTGTCCGCGATAAGTCTCCGCATGTAAAAAATAATAATTAACTAATCGAAAAATTTGGTTAAATTTAGTATCATAATTTAAAGCTAAAATTCACTCATACTTTGTAATTTTGGCATTGCTGATAAGGATAAAGTGGCCACGAATTTCTAAGACGCCACGATTGTTGACGTCATACACAGACGAAATAAAGTATTATTTCAGGGACCGTTTCAAGCATAACAATAAGATTAGGAACAAAGCATCCTACGTGGTATTAAAATGTGACCACTGGTGGGAATTCAGAATAGTTTTTCTTGCATTTAACTTATCTTTTGCGAAACCAGGAAACGAAAAAGATGATATCGTAATGAAAGGAATCTCTAGTTGTTACAGTGTAAATATTTAAATGGCCATTGCATTACTACACAGATATTATAAAACAGTTCTGTGTTGGAATGTTGTCACAAGCTTATACTGCCCAACATGTCGAAGGCATTTTTTGTCAAAGATGGAGTTTTACTTGATCATTTTTGCACGGGGATGTCCCGGTATATATCATCAGTCACGGACGCCTTTTTATATTGCAATCAAGTGATCTGATGAGAGCAGTCTGTCCAAACATATTGAAAAATGCCTGGTTTTACCCCATCATTGACGGGCTGGGTTGCAGTCAAGTACATGATGAGGGGAGCTACAACTTAAGGTGGGTTCCGAACCACCAGAATCTCGATAAAGGTACATTTAAAAATTTCCAGAGGTACCGGCTCAGGTATCGAACCCCAGGCCTCTGAGGTAAAGTGCGAGCCCTAACCAACTGATCGATAGCAGTAATGATGACCGACAAAGTAAAAACAAAAGTGCAGACCATGCTCATTTTAGTAAATTATATAGAAAACTGATCATTGCTTCAGAGAAAAATTTAGTTACCAAGTATATAAGGAATATTCCATTTCATCACAAAGTAAAAATATATAAATTAGTAGTCGTTATCTCACATATATGTGAAATAACGATGTTGTTGGTTTCAAGATTGTCCTTCACAGATAATGGCATCAATCTATATTTTTCAGCACGAAAGTTATAATTATGACATTATCATCTCAAATCGAAGGTATTGATTTGATGTGAAAATTGAGTATCGCCCATTTTATCAATACTCGAAATTTTTGAACTTATTGTTTGAGAAGTAATGGGTTTTACTTCATTTTTCAGCTGCGATCGCACCTGCTTTGCACCCAGTGCTGGGTTCTCAATAGAAATTTTTTTGATTAAATAAAAAATTCCATTTTTCTCCTGAGCTACGTCATTTAAGATAAAATACAACGCATACAATCGATCATCTTAAAAAGATCTACAAATTTTATTGGTACAAGTTCTTTATAACACTCATAGTTTTTTATTTGATCGTGAAAAATATTATTGTTAACATGACTAAATTTATTTTTCGGCGAAACTGTGCAATATAAGGTAAAATATTAAAAAATAAAATTGTTATTCCAAAAACGTTCTACAAACTTATTTGGAAAATTCCTTTCGAACCACTTGTAACACGTGAGATTTAAAAAGATGCTTACTACAAGGTTCCTTTGAAATAAGCCACCGTAGATTCCATTTTAGTCTCTTAAAAGAAAAATTCGTTGTATGCCTTTATTAAATGTGTCCATAATTTTATAAAACAATATTTTTTCACGATTATCAGAGCATGAAGATTATTAAAATAAAAT
The DNA here is from genome assembly GCF_010883055.1 of Belonocnema kinseyi. Taxonomy (NCBI): domain Eukaryota; kingdom Metazoa; phylum Arthropoda; class Insecta; order Hymenoptera; family Cynipidae; genus Belonocnema; species Belonocnema kinseyi. Next base: position 151,580,755 of record NC_046658.1, read on the forward strand.
AAAATTGTTTATATAGTTGCAACACATCCTAAACAAACAACTATTATGCTGTAGATTTGGGAATTATATAATTAATTCCAGAAGACGATAAATTTTAACCTTCTGGAAAATGTTTCTTCAGTGCCAGAATAATTGCTTGAAAAATTAAAAATTGGGTAAGAAATTCTAGAACACTTGTAACCTTATCAATAAAAAATTTATTATTTATATAATGTGCTAAGTCGGTAAGACAGTGATGTTGGCAACAGAGATTCCTGCTAAATTAGCATTGTGAGGTTACGTTCTATGCGAAGTTACTATTGATCGTTAAAAAAGTTTACTACCATCGGTAATAAGTGAGAGTAAACGTGAGAGCATCGACAGCAGTAATATAGTGGTTGTGAATTCTCTTCTGTTAAAGCTCCTTCGGCTTTAACGAACACATTTTCATCACGTATCTCGTGCTTCGCAATCGAGTTTCTACCTTAAATTTTATATCATTTTCATAAATTTAAATTATTATAATTCATAATATGCATTGATATTAAAACAAATGTAGTTTTATTGTACAAGTTAATAAAATGCGCATTATTTAAAAACAAATTTGTTATGAAACATTTTATTGCAACGAACTTGAACCTCAGTTGAAAACACTAAAGAGTGTACATATTGCTAATCTAATAGAATTATTTTTGCAAAAGTTATCGTGCCCACAGACAGACAGGCATACATACATACAGACATACCGACAGACAGATTCAATCATTAAAACCCTATTTTTCGGATTCAGGGGGTCTCAAAAAAGATATTTGACAAGACCGCGCGGGGGGACGAGGTCAGATTTTGCACAAATCTAATACCTTCTCTGAGGAGAATGTAAAAAAAGCATTATTGAACATTTTTTGCTCTACTTTCGGTCGAGAAATGTTATGTACCTATTCATTGTTTCTTAGCTGGTGTCGTGTGTAGAAAAATTTAATTTTTGTATTTTTGATGTTTTTTTTTAATACATCAAAAACTACGTGCCCTATAAAAAAGTGATAAACAAAAAAAAATAATATCAAAAAGATAAAAAAAATGAATTACTTGGAACCCCACACGAGACGAAAAAGGAACTACAAGACAAAAGGTATGATAAGAATGTGCCCTCGCAGCGGGCAGATTTTTTTTGCTGTTATTAAGTTTTTCGTGATTAAAGCCAAAACAACGCATCCTATCAAAAAGTAGTTGATAACAAATTTGTAGATCTTGCTCCAAGGCACAATTTTTGTTAAGTCATCTTTTACCATTTTTGCATATATTGGCCGAAGAATGCAATTTTTAGATTTTTCCTTATTTTATATTCTATCAAAATTTGAATTTTGGATTTTTTAAGATAATTCAAAAAGTTGTTCATGTCGAATCCAGGCCAGGATTGCAGAATGAAGTTCTAAGGGTGTCAACACTGGTTTCATCGGATCTGTTGGATGGAGACGGTATAGCAGGAATCTCATTAAGCAAGCTGTAGTTCGTAAAAGTTTCTCCAATGTAGAAAATCGATGAAGAAAGTCCTACAATAATGGAACGATGGTAGCTGTGTTGATTTGCACCTCTTGTTCTTCCATATCTACATTATTCTTTTTCTTTGACAGAGGTCGGACTGGCCAGATGGACGATGACGTTAAGCAATCCGGTCCTTTCCATCAAAGTGAAAAGGGAGCTAAGTTCTTGGCAGGAATACCTCGCGATGCACAATCAGTTGGATTACTCACTGATGGTACATAATGCCAGAGTGCTGAAGGAAGCGTCGTTTGAATTTCAGACACTCGATTTGCTATGAAGGTCTTCCATCTCGTAGGTGACCCTCTAATCCAGTCAAAAGTATTAGTTGAATGGCTCAGTAAATGTACAGGAAAATCCAATTGGAATGTCTGTTGCGCATACTGCATCAGGTGAACCAATAGAACTGCTCAACATGGTTCAAGTTCATAGTTCATACACACTCTATTGTTATAGCCTACCGTCTATATGTTATAGCCATCATTGTTATAGCTGACATGTCAAGAAGGTAGACAACAGCGGCGAAAGCTCTTTCCGAAGCATCGTAAAATCCGTGTAGTTCGTAAGAACCAGAGGACGAACGAAATCCGATCTAACGAGTTCCTTAATCCCTGAAAAATAACGAAGATTGTCTCTATATTCAAGCCATCGATTGTGATCCTTGATCGGAAGAGGATTATCCCAAGAAATCTTTTAGAGTCACAGAAATTGGATGAAGATCTTGTCTGTGATAATCACTGGGCTCGACCAGCCCAGGGGATCCACAAGTTGAGCTATCTGGCTGAGAAATGATAGTTTTGTTACGAGAGGCACATAAGCTGGTAGATTAACGTCAAATCTGAAGACATCTTTCTCTGGATTTCAATTGAGACCTAGCATTTGAACAAATTGTTGAGTTGGAAGATATTCGGTTTCCGATGATTTCTGATTTTTTTCAGGTACCTTTTTTAATAGTTTAGGATAATTCGACATCCATTATTGAAGTAGAATTCCGCCCACTTTGAATAGATAGTATTATCCTTCATCAATTGCGAGTTGCTGTAGACATCAAAGAGCGAGAAAGGATGCACACGAAAATCCATATGTGACCGTTGTTAGACGGAAATTTTGCACTGGGACCTCGGGTGATTTTCTCCAAAGGATGAGTTGAAGATCTTGGTCATCTGGAAGCATTCGTTGAGCAAAATTTCAACTCCTATTCGCGGAGAACCATTGAAGACCACTCGAAGATTAGTAGTTGAACTTCAGGTCTTCCAAACTCTATGATGTGGCAAATAAAACGATCGACAACTATCTCGACGAACTGAAGACTCGTTATCGGGAAACATGTGACCAAGAGAGAGATACTTCGCGAGGAACTTATCATAAGCTTAGAAAATAGGCACGTCACGCGCGAGGCGACGTTCCTGGCGATGGAACATACGAAGAGCTGGATGAAATGAATTTCCGAAAGATTGAAAATTGCGCTTCATTAGATGCCAAACCACGTACCTTCTCTCAGGTATGCGTGGATGAGTAGAACCGAAGAAATCCTCACACTCCTGATCATCAGCTGTCAACACGATTTTAGGGAAAATCTCTTGTTCCTTACAGCATTTTTATGAATCTATGTTAGATTCATAGCTGGATTCTTTTGATGAATTGCTCAGAGTTTTTCCTGATCAGATCCAACCAAAATAGGTCTCCTGTGCAACAAGAGCGGTAAAAGTTTTTTACGAATATTAGGGAGGAGTAAATATGAATAGGTATCTGCCACTATGATCACCTCGATTATCCTATTGCTACCGAAGTCTGGATCTGGCAAGCACAATCCAGATATGTGAGGCAATTCTCCAGTATCCATTTGAAAATGTGGAAGATACGAAGTTAATCGCGAAAGCACAAGCGCATCTAAATGATATTAAAAATCAGATTTAAAGTATGATGATAAAATGCATGAGAAGGCACCATTTTCCATGGATGCACGTTTTTCATTTCCAGTTAGAAGGCCCAAGTCACAACTCGAGCCAGACAGCCTGAGACGTTATGCGAGAGATTCTGAAACAAGCGATAGTTCAGAACCGATATTAAGGAGAGCGCGCATTAACTCTGAAGTACCATTGCTTGAAGTGACTCATCAATCATTTGTTTAGTAAATTTGTTTAAAAGATAACAAGAATAATAAACAGATTATGAATTTTGCTACAAATATCATAAAATTCCAAATTAAAAAAATGCACATCGAAAAAAACGAATTTTTCTGTCGAAAAATGCCGGATTACTGCATTTTTTCAAAAAATTTGTTTATAACATGAAGAATTATAATCTTACGCGAAATTTTTTTAAATATCATATAATTTCTATTCAAATTTCTTGCAAAATAACCAAAAAAAAACGTATAATTCTGGAAAATAATAAAAAACATTTTTCAACAAATAATTTGTTTATAAACCATTTTTTTACTTAATATATAATATTTGAATATATTTAGCTAATATTACTCTCGGAAACTTAGGCGATTTTAACACTCTTTCTGTTATTGAAGAGCACTGTGAACGTCAAATAAAAAAATTGGCCTGAGTTTTTTCTAAACGTTGTAAACAGATTCATTCATTATTAACCGCTTTTTTCACAATAATAATGTATATATAGATTGAATTTTAATTTTTTGTAATTGGGTACAGTAATCGATTATGTAATTCAAGGTTATGTGAATGGATTTAATCTATAATTTTTATATTAAAAGCTTATTTATATTTTTCGTGCGGAAATGTGGTCATGGCCTAAAAAGGGCCCAGACTTGGCAAACTTCAACCCTGGCCTAACGAAGTAACCTTTTTAAAACTCGTATAAAACGCCAAATCTGACTAGCGGTCTGTTATATTTTCAGGCTTGATCGCCCAGCCTGGCCCAGGCGTGGCACTAGATTTTGATTTAAAAAATTTTCTTTCATCTTATCCGCATTTTCAAATGTTGGCATGTCATTAATTATATCGCCATCTTCTGATTCTTTATCAACATCAGCATCATCAGCATCATCATCATCATCTATATGAAATAATTTTTTAATTTACACCCGTCATAATCATTTTATAAATGAAAGTTTTGAAAACAATTACATAAATTTAGAACATATTTATACTTTAAAATTCGAAAAAATGTGCTGAATTTAAGCTTAGAAGTCACGTATAATTTTAATGTTAAAATATTATTTGTAATAAATTAATCTAGTTATAGAATGAATTATAGAATTAAAAATTTCGCGATCTCCGACTAGAACCGAGTGATATACGCTCACTCAAAAATTAACTTATTATCCAATGAATATCAATAATTCAATTATTCTAATAAACTTTGCGTATTTAATTTCTAAAATTCATTTTTATAATTCACTCTAAGGAAAAAACTCTCAGCTCACGAATTATTGTTAAGTATATTGTAAAGAAAAATGAAAGATCACTGATTTCTTAATGAGAAAATAAATCATTATTAATTTATTACTTATTTGATTGCGTCACAGAACATGGTGCTTCTTATATACCTATGATCTAATTGATAACATATGTATAAAACAAACATATGACACTGATAATACTGTAAGTAACTGATAAAATTTGGGGCATATATGCTAACCGACATTATATTGATATTTACATTGCGCAATAAAAGTCACTTGAATCACTTTGAAATAT
>NC_046658.1:151586043-151605797 GCF_010883055.1 Belonocnema kinseyi
AATGTACACTCCAATACGTATACACCCCTATGTATAGAGCAAACGTCTGGAATCAGTTCCCTTTATTCAGTGAAAATGAAGATTAAGTGTCTGCTCTGCGCCTTATTTGTTTCTTTCAATCATATTCGTGAGTAAAATAATATAATATTATATCGGTAATCTATAATTGGATTATATTTATAAATATTTTTTTCATCATAAAATCACAATCAATCCCCTTTTTCCTAGTGTAATAAATGTGAAGGAAGTAAAAAAAATCAATGGAATTGATGCGCATTTTTGTTATTCCTGTTTCACAATATTTTGTACCAAATTTATATGTAATATTCGTTTCAATTAAATAAACTTTGAATAATTCAGTTATTTCTAACACGATGTACTCGGACTACGCGTCGGAAAAGTTCGATTTTAAAATATGCAGAACGCATCAATAATTTCCTCCACTCAAAATAGTGCTAGCTGCGATCACAGAAAAAACAGAATATAAACTTTACAGGATAAACTTTAAATAAATATTGGTTAAACTTTCTTTTTTTCTTTGACTTTCTATGACTTTCTATGATGCGACTTCAATACAAAATTTGATTGCTTCGAACAAATTATTTTCAGGGACAGGATAAGGATAAAATTAACGAGATTGACATGAAACTCCTGCGCATAAATGAAAATTTTCGGATTTTGTGAATATTGTGTATTTCAGCTATTTTTGTCTCTTCAAACGACGATAAAATATTTTTCAACATGTAGAATTCGAAAATTTTTCTGCTGTCACTATTTTTTCAAATAAACATTTAACAATTAAAAATGAAGGTCAGGAATGAAGACTTTTATTATAGGACAGTCTTTTGAAATTGGTTGTGGACTTAGCAAAAGCTTGAGTTTTTTCTTTGAGTACTTTGAAATTAAAAAGTGAAATAAAATTTTTTCTGAACGAAAATAAATCTTAAGTAAATTGATATACCCGAAGATGCTTGCGCATGTGTGCTGAAGTTATCAGCGGTTATTTGTAGCAATTAAAAATTAAATATTTTTAAACTGAAGATTCATGAACAAAGAAATTCAGGTTTTCTTTTCGACAAGAGAAAAATCGAAAAAGTCAGAAATCTGAAGAATGGCGAAACATAAAGGCCCACATATCTAGAGGCTCTCCAGGGTCTTTAGAAAAACTACTGAGTAAAAGGCTCCATCTCGAGCTACTAATAAATACAAGCTGGCACCAGGTTGAGGCCCTAGTCCTAGCCCAATCGTAGAAACGGAAAGTGACTGACTGAATAAAACGGAAATAGATTTTATAGAATAACTAAAATAATTAATTGAAGAAAAATCATGCAAAAATATCAGTGTAGAGGTTGTAAATCAATTTTTCTGGATTTCGAAATACCCCAAGTAAAAATGCTTTGACTTTAGTTCGACTTGGTTATGTCTTGAGTTCCTCTTCAAGACATCGATATCTGGCTGCGTCTCAAAACTGAGTCGAGACATAGGCCTTAGTTACTTGAAAAAAATTAAAATTTTAACTCTCTAGAAGGATCTCCTAATCCGTTAAAAATAATTGAAAACAAGAAACATTTTTAAAGACCTAAAAGTTAGCTATGCATATAGATTTGAAATTTCGACCTTGAATAAAAAATGGATTAATAGTCGTAGCTAAAAAATAAAAACACCATCAAAATGGTCTGAGCCATATCTCTAGGTGCTTTTCCAGCTTTTTTTAAAGTAATTTTTTTAACAATTACGTTGTTAAATAAAATTTATCCTTCATTACAAAAAAACAAAAAGTCCTAAAGAAAAAGTGAAGATAGTTCTGGATTCTTCTCGGCAATATCTCCAAGTATTTTTTTTTAAATTAATTCTTTAAACAATTATGTTGTTTGTAATTTGAAGAAATTTATTTAACAATTCTGGTAAACAATTCAGATTTAGTAAGTGAAAAATAACATACCTTGAAGTATCAGGAATAAAAAAAAATTTAAACAGTGCGAAAAAGTTAGTTTAAACATTGTTTTTGCCCCTCTACGCACACACCTTTACGATATCCCATTGCGCATATGGATTCGTTTATTGATCTTTCGTTATAAAAAAAACCAAAAGTCCTAAAGAAAAAGTGAAGATAGTTCTGGATTCTTTTCGAAAATATCTCCTAGTGTCTTTTTTCATTTTTTGAAAAAATTAATTATTTAAACCATTCTATAGTTTATCATTCTGAAAAATTGATTCAACAATTCTGGTAAACAATTTAGAGTTAGTAAGTGAAAAATAACATACCTTGAAGTATCATGAATGAAAACTTGGAAATTATCTTCCTAAAATTTTCAATTTAAGTAAAGATTAGAAAAGTAATATACTTTTGAAAATTTTGAAAATCTTCAGAAAAATAGAAAAAAAAAATTTTTCTAAAAGATTAGGAAATTTCATTTAAATTTATCACTAGATATCAAATATATTAAGAAACTAAGTCAATTAAATATTTTGATTAAATAAAAATTCAAAAAGTTTGAGCTCTTTCAAAATTTGGATAAAAAGTTTTTAGGAGTTTTCGAAATTTTTGTTAAATTTTCTGATACGCGTCAAAAATAATTGCAAATTGTCCTAATCACATTTTCAAATTCGATAAAAATTTACAAATTATCTTGATGGAGTTTTTCAATTGGACACAATTTATTGAGCGCGAAAAGCGAGTTTCGTAATGAGATTGTAATCGTCAAAGCTGTAGGTGCTTTGAGAACCTTCTATGAAAACAAATCGTAAGAAATTTAAATTAGAATTTATTGCTGCAATTCTTTAGAAGTTTAAATCACAGTTTTCGATTTAATTTATAGTATTTACGATAATTGAAAAAAAAATTGTTTAAAGTGTACGCATTAAGCGTACAAGAAGGAAGCTCAGCGCGCGCAGCGCGCAATGAGCATGTGCCCGCGCAGTGGGCATATTATTTTTAAATGCTTTGATTCAATTAGAAATACAAATTAAACCGAAAGCAACTATCCAAAAATGATTTTCAGTAGCAACTCAAATTTTAAAAAATTGATTAAATTTGTTGTAAACAAATGAGTGAATGAGAATGGTTACCTGGGTATTGGCCCCTATTCGTCACTTAATTCGCACTAAATTTGAAAAATTTAGTGAGAAAATTTTTTTTTACTTGAATCAATAAAAGTTAATGAATAATTTGTTATTTTGAAAGCAATTATTATAAACAAACATCCATATCAGGTAATTTGGATAAATAAATAAGGGTTTTTCCAAAGAATTAATCACGTATTACTTGAAAATAAAACCTAAGTATAATTTTTGGCCATCAGGTACAAATTAATAATTGTTTAAGCTACCTTAATTAACAAGTGCACTATTTGACTATTTCTCGATGTACAAACTTGATTTTTTTGATGTAATAAACTGTTAAAAACACATTTTTTAACTTTTTTAAAATATTTCGATAACTAGCCACTATTTTTATTTTTATTAAGAATTTTATTTTCGCAGATATGCGCGATGTATAAGATTTTTACTAGTATCTGTACTTGAGAAGTTTAAGAACTAAAATAAAGAAAACTTTAAAATAAAGAATCCACTTTGAGCCTGGAGCCAGTCCTTTCTCGGGACAGATTCAATAAAAATACTTCACACTTCGAAAAGCAAGATAACCCAAAATGTATACATGAGCACAAATTATCCTAAAACGTGGCCTCTTCAGAGGTCAGGAATATGGAATTCTTAATTTTAAACCCCACAATTCCTAATCTGTAAAATTTCTTAATCAGGGACACATGCGATAATCAATAAGAAAGATAAGAGTAATGTGAATAAAAACGAAATATAAAACAAAAAAATTAAATGGAGTAAAGCAATCGGACACAACTATAACTCGAACTAAATGGTTAGCTTATTCTCTAAACAAGAGTATGTAATGTTAGGGGGGCTGGGTTTCAAGGAATCGGCAAAATTCGATTTCAAAATAATAGGGGTAAGTGGGGTAAAGTGGGAAACTTATTTTTGGAGCTCCAGTAAGTGAACATAGCTAATTATTTTTTCATGTGTAAACTTCCTATAGCAAAGAAAACCAAATAAACTATCTTTTTGTCACAGAAACTAATCGAAAATATTGATTTTCCTAAGAGTAACCAAGCTCCGACTGATCATGTTCAAAATGACCAAAATTGAAAGTCGTACTTTGATAGTTAGCCCGGTAGTGCCATATACCACTTTACCCCACTTCCCACTTTACCCCACTTACCCCTAATTAAAGTTGATTTATCCTAATTATTTTGCAAGGACTTAGGTGTACATTCATAACAATATGAACCGTGCCTTCAACACATAGCAATAACCAATTCAGAAAGAAAAATAGCCATCAGAATTACAACCAAAATTACATGGAATTAGGGAGAGGCTCGAATGTAATATAAATCTAAAGGTGAAAGGCTCACGTTTCAGGACACACTTTAAGACAAGATTAACCACGCATATGGAAAGGGAAAAATAATCTCTGCCAGTACAATTTTAGAGGATCATCGACAAACTGATATCCCGATGAAATATTCCAAGATTCGAAAGATAAGCTATTTTAGAGTTTCAATTATCGATAGGGGAAAGAGGAAATGATCTCTGCTAATACAATTTTAGGGAGATATTGGAAAACTGATTATACATTGAAATATTCGTAATATATAAAATAAAGCCATTTTTAAATGTTTCTATTATCGATAGGGAAAAGGCAAAATTATCTCGGCTAAAACAATTTTATGAGAATATCGGAAAACTGATAGCACATTGAAATATTCTAAGATATAAGGTAAAGCAAAATGGGGTTTAATTCAAATAAAAGAGAGAGGCAGATGTTTTTTGACTCTGCACTCCGTTAGAAATAATTTACAGACTCATAATATTTAAAGGACTTAATATCTTGGCTAAGCCATAAGATAAAAGGATGAAGGTCTTACCTTATCACACTAGTTAATCAGCGGCTCGACAAGAATCACGTAGTTCGCACCTTGAGTTGACAAACTACCTGTAGACTAAAATTTGAGAATATACGTACGCTAACGCGATGAACAGTGGTTGATGCGAGAAATAATACGTGTCCTGTTTTCCATTGATCTGCCCCGTTGTCTTTTCTTCTCTTCGTTGTGTCTTCCTCTGCCTTGCTAAACCAAGTCATCAACCAAGATCTTTTCCTCATTCTCGAAAAGCGGGAAAAACAGTCCTTGGAAAGGCAAAGCTAGCGTAGTGGCTAAATGCACTCCTGTGCGAGAATTGGAGAACAGACGTCCATGCCTCGAAAGGCAGATGTGATTTTGAACTCCATGACTCCCAAAACAATAGATGAGAGAGACGACATCAACAGCCAGAAATAAAATAAGAGATACAAGGTCGCGGAATTACCTAGTTTATCCATAATTAAGCTGGTAATCACTTTGGTCCATATTCACCAGACATGTCTTGGATTTGAGACGTCCAAAGAGAGAGCAGATGCGATAATCAAGGAGGTAGAGCTAGAAGAAGAATACGCTTAAGGTCACAGTGTAAGTGACGACAGACCCTATTCGATGACGCAATGTGCGGTGGTGGAGACCTTCAAGATTCACCACTCAAGACCACAAAATTCGAGAGCTCTCAAACGGATTTTTGGGACAAAAAAAAAATAAAAACAAAAAGGGAAACATTAAAAAAATCATTAATCCCCAAGAAACCATTTCCATTCACTTATTTGTTTCTAAGACATTCAATGTATTTGTTACCATGTGCATTCCTAGTAGATATATTTTCTGGATAGTTGATTACAGTTTTCTAGGTTCTTTTGATTGAATCAAAGCATTTTTTAAACCCGGTATTCTGCAAAAGTACAAACTGTTATTTGATTTTATTTATTAAATGAACAAAAAAAAAAGAAAAAATTACAAAATCGGCCATGACAGGCCAATTAAAAATTTCATTAGCTTTCATTTAAAAACAAAGTTAAAGTCGGAGAATAATTGTCTTCTGAAAATCAATTTTTTCACGAATGTTTTTTTTGCTCCACTTGGCGCTGTTTTGAGTTTCTGATTTAAATTTCAAGCAGTGAACTTATCAACTTTTTTTTACAGAAATAAGTCTGCAGTCAGCACATCTGCCTCCAGTGCGTCCTCCTCAAGGTCTAAACATTCCTTATTACGAAAATAACCATGGTTACCTTGTAAAATTGAGTACACGTCCTCATATTCTAATGGAAACTCATAGGTACATATATGGAGCAAACGTTGATAATAATATATATCCAATATGTGACGCTTCAGGTCGTAGGATTTTTATAGAGTTAGGTACCAACCGACCTATTTTGATGACACCAAAACTGGCTGAACAGTATGGTTTCGAGGACCTTGAGTGGAATTTTTATCGCCCTGCAGAATTTTCTAGTTTTGGAAGAAAGCGACGCAAACACAATTAATTCAAGACAATTAGATCAATAAAAAACCGTGCGATGCCAAATCGCTTGTATTATAAAGTTTGATCAGTCGGATGAAAATAAAAAATTATAATAAATTAAATTGCCTACTATATTTAGTGTCCCACATTCTGATTCTATTTCAATAAGTATAATAGGTTTAGTAACATAACCGAAGAGTTTTAAAACAAATAATGCTATATTGACAAAAACTACTCTTTAGGACATATCTCAATTGATAACAGGTTTTTCAAAATTTAGAATTTTAAGTTTTCAAAAGCCTAAAATATCAAAAAACTAGTTATCTTTGATTCTATTTATAAATAAATAATAATATATTTTACCTTCAGTTTTAGAAAGACTAAAAAACTAACACGATTAGTCTGTTCCTTTTGTCTCTTGCTATATTTTTATTAGAAGAAAAAAGAAAAGATTAAAGGAAAGAAGTTTTAGCCAACCTTATAACCAAAAAATATGAATACTTAACGGAAAATGCAACAGTTGGTATTTCAAATACACGTGAATTCAATTTTATATTGAAAACAGTTTTCTCTGACTAACAGAGATGAATTAACAATAATATAGATGACTTTCCAACTATAAATGAATAATTTTCAACCAAATAGTAAGATTTTTTACAAGGATAGATGAATCCATTCTCAAAATCAATTTTTTTTTCATCAAAGAAATAGCTTTGTTATGATTGTTAAAAGAAAACGTAAATTTCTATATTTCAGGATAGTTTGAAATATATATTCTTTTCGGATCCGGAAAATATAGCATGATAGATGTGCAAAAGTGTCCTTTTATTTTTTCAAAGCTCTTCTGCGCTTCCTTGTCCCAAATCCATGGAACTCTTGAAAGTCCATGGAAAGTCTTGAATATTTTTTATTTTCTCGGGATTGGGTTTCACTCCTTCGGTTATAAGTACAAAGCCTAAAATTTTTGTCTCTTTCATAAAGAAATGTGTCTTTGCTAGATTTAAAATCAAATTATTTTTTCTAGTCTTCCAAGGATTTTATCTAGATGTTCAAGATGTATCTCAAGATTCTCAGAAGTGATGAGAGTGTCATCGACAAATGAGATAATCTGATCGCCGAGCCCTTGCAGTGCGTGATCCAGTCCACGTACGAGAGCTTCTGTGCTCGTTTTTAGCCCAAAAGGTATCACACTAAACTCGTAGGTTCGACCTCGATATTTAAATGCTGTATTTTTCCAATCTTCTACTAGTATATCATTTAAACGTCGAGCATCGAGGCGGGGTCGCATTGTTCCGTCCTTTTTTATCACTGGCACTACATGGTTGATGTACGGTCTGTTCGAACGCTGTATAATATCGAGTTTTATCATGCGTTGAACTTCAGCGTCCACCTTTTTTCTGTGTGCCATTGGAATCGGGTAGCTGCGTCCCACGAACGGCTTCTCTTCTCTGATCTGCAGTATGTGTTGATAATTCTGCAGTAGTCCTGGATCTCGACGGAACACTTGTCGGTGTTTCCATAATATCTCGCCGAATATCTTTTTTTTCTGTGTGGATATTCCCTGACTTTCTTCTACCTTATCTCGGATTTCGTCAAGCGCGATTTCCATCGGGAATTCATTACTCAATTCATTTTCTTCTGGTTGGCCGCCATTTTGTATACGACATTTTTACGTTGAAGTTTCGATGACGCTGAGATTGTGATCCCCACTTTCTTGACTGCTTGTCTCCTACTGCTGGATTCTAATAGCCGGTTGGACATTTAAATCAGGGAAGGTCAGAGTTTTCATGTTTAAATCAATGGTTGCTTTGTACTCATCTAATACGTCTATCCCTATAATGCAAGTTGCGTGAGAGGCGTGACACTACAAGAATGGCTAATTGGAAGATCGTATTAGGTAGTTGAATGTCTGCGTAGCTTTGTCGGCTTAGCCGAACCGCCTTGTCCCCAGGGGCCCGGCTATTCCGACACCTGCCATGGCAGACAAGGCATTTTGTTAAAACGTTCCTTTTTTCCATTTAGGAACTCCTCCGAGAGATATGTGATCTCAGCATCCGTGTCAATAAATGCTCTCGTTAAAATGACGGCTATTAAGATGTTTGCCGTATAGAATTTAGACTTTTTTTAAATATGATTTCTTCGGGTTTCTCTGTAAGTTCTACACGCGTATTCGTAAGCGTGTGTGTCACGTAAGTGATGGTAGCCGCAACGTCAATTTCTGTATCGTTTTTATCATTTTTTTATTGACGAGGCTCTGCTTCGTTTCCCGAGTCCGTGGTTTGTTAGCTGTTGTCATAAATTTCATTTTGATGATTATTTTGGCTTTCAACCTCCGAATTTTGCACCCGATATGGACTTTGACTTTCCGTTTGTCGCCACGAATTACTTTCCTGGGGACCTCTCTGCCCCCCAGACCTGTGAAGGGTCGAGTACTGGCGTGGAGGCATTGACCATGTGCCTCCTTGTCCAGTGCTGTATGGTCTTTGTGGATTGCTGCCGCTATTGTTGGGAGGTCTCCATGAATTTGAGTTTGGCATATTATTTTCTAGAACAGCTTTTTTTCTGTTTCTCCACTCGCGTGTCTCCGTATAACCATTGTTCGAGTTTCTAATTTTATCGAACTCTTCTAATAGCTCGATGAGTTGATCGCATCTGTTGATACCTCGACCGATAATCGCATATTTAATCTCATCATTGCAATAACGAGCTAGTTTGCGTATTATTTCTCGAGGTTCCATAGGTGGCCTCAACTCACTTACGTGTGCGATGATGCGAGTAGCATGGCTTATTGAACGTAGTCAATCTGAAGCTTTTTTTTATCTCATGTTGTATTTGCTCAGTCCAGTAATTTTGGCGGAATTTGCATACAAAACTGTTCAGATCTGATATCTCATCCTTGGTGATGAGCTACCAGTCGCTAGAGAGTCCTGAGAGAGATTTTTCTATGAGATACTCTGCGTTGAATTTCTTTGAATTTCAGTACAACGTACTTGATTTGAGGCTTAGCCGCTGCTACCTGCTCGAGCTGCCTAGGCCCCATGTCGTCGGTCACTCGTTCTGACACCCTTGATTGTGCCGTTTCCAGTCTCGGTGACGCCTCTCCACCTCCAGGATTCGTTGAGTTCGTGCTTTTAACACTTCTAATCATTGATTGATTAGCGTCCATGGCTGTTCTGAACTTGAGATGATAGCCTCTGAAGGTGTTCTTGACACATCTTCCATGTTCTCGGGGAAAGCGTTACGTGTCGTTGAATTTAGATCGTCCTGTTCGTTGTTAGTGCCTGCCGCAGGATTTTTGTTTGTCTTCGGAGAGCGGATATTGTTTCGGCTCATTATGAATGATTACTGTCTATTTATTACGAAATCTAATCACTGCACTTACACCGTATTGACTATTGAGTCGTAAAATATGAGAGAAAAATTTTATTAATCCCCGAAAGGATAGTCCCCTAGACAACGAGAGCCTGTTCCTGGGGAACTTATAAAAGTTTTTGATGGAACTTATTATTTAAATTGGGTTCCGGAACGTCAAAAGACCCAGTTAAAGTATATAGAAAAATTGCCATTAGTACAAGCATAGGAATCAAACCGCCAGCCTCCTGCTGAGAAGCCTGACCTGTTATTCTCTGAAACGCCGAGGCTCCTGTATGACATTGAAAATAATGATATTAACAATAATGACTAGAATCATAACTTTATTGGCTTAAATTTAGTACGAGATTTAACAGATTACGTGCTGTCAATTTCAGTATTTTCCATTTAGTATCATAAATCTCAGCACGAGCAAAATTTGAGAAAGAAAATCTGAGACATTTTTGGCGGCGATCGCTCTTGCGGTAAACAGCATTAACCGCCGACTGAAACTTCCTAACAAATTTACTAATTCATGGCGCAGGTTGAAGTCCGGGTACCAAATTTGAGAAATTCTTGAATTTTTCCAAACCTTTTTTGCAGAAGATTTTTTCAAAATGTAAAAAATATTTGAATCAGAGCTCATTTGACGCTCAACTTAATAATATCTTCAACGGTTTTTAAAGAAAGTTTCTCGTTACATTTTTAAGCGAGTAGTAATGCTTCAAAGTCAACAGTGAATTTTAATAGTATTTTGGCTGATCGTTCTGACAATTTGCGATGGTAGCGAATGCACATTTAGTATTATTTTTCTCTCTTCCGAAAAAACAAAATTCCCTTCGAATACATACTAAGGTTCAACCTTCAAGAAAATAAAAGTTGCTTATGCGAATATAAATCATGGAAGTACGTCAAATACACTTCGCGGCAAAACAGAAAGAGTAAACTTGTAAATTTTCGAAGTCCGTTAATAATAACAACCCCGTGCTATAAGAAATTCCTCAACTTAAAATGATTACCAAGTCTGTAGGGAATTTACAAAGAACACAGAAAAGCAATAGAGTTAAGTGATGACCCTGTCATCTACCGAAGGTTCTGGTGATGCAGATGTGTATTTTTATCAGATAACAAAAATAGTTGAACCCTCGATGTAAAATTAAAGAAGTTGCATTATACTGTTTTCATACTATATTTTAAAATTTATATTACAGTTGTCACTATTTTGAATTATAAAATAAGTGGTTGCTGTGTTAGGTCAGCTTTTTAACCTGAAATTTCTTTAACAGTTTCCTGCGATGCTATTTGTTTTTGAGACGAGTGAGAAGCCCAAAATTATTCATTTGTACTAGTCGTGAGAAAAAACAGCTAAGACCCTTATTTATCTGTATCGTTAAATAATCTTTAAATAATCCTTAAGATCAGTTGTAAATCATGTCTGGTTTCCTCCTTTTTCACTATAAATAAAGAATTTGTAGTCTCTTCGGGTGAATAAATTTCGTCGATTATGCAGGCCAGCAAAATAAAAAAAATTGTCCGCACGAGACAAGTGGTCAGGCTGTCCTTGTGAATTTTGAGCTGCTAAATCCGAATCTGACCTTGAAATTTTTCATACAAGTCTCAGTTTTTTCCTAAATGCGGAAAATAGGGAAAAACCTAAAGATATTTTGGATATAATTTTTATAAAAATAGTATATGGAAGAATAAACTTGCGGGTGTCATATTATTATATGTTGGGACTCTTGGCTAGTATCACATCTAGGAAACTTGAAGGTCCTGCTCATGTTATACAGACTAATATGAAAAAAATTAAAAAATGCTATATATCATTTGTAGTTTTAAGCTCTCAAACTAAATTTGACCACTGAATTTTTCCTTGCAGGGATTTTCTGATGACACAGGCCCACCAAAAAAAAATGGCCTGCACAAGGTAAATGACTAGGCTATATTCATGTATTTTAAGCTGCTTAATTCGAATCTGTTTTTAGAATTTTTCATAAATGTCACATTTTTCCCCTAGATTTACGAACTATGGGAAAATCCACGGACATTCTGGACGTTATTTTGATAATAACAGTATACGTGAAAATAAGCACATGAAGATTATATCCTTAAATGTAGCGAGTTATAGAGACTTCATTTGTACACAGAAATTCTCTAGTTAGATATATGTTTCCCCTAGCTTAAGTAACTCTAAGGAAATGAAAGGTCTTTATCAGATTATATCGAATTATATGGGGAAAAAATAACAAAAATTCCATATTCGTTGCAATTTTGCGTGCGAAATCAGTCACGTGACTCGTACAGACAACTTTTTTTGTGGACCTGTGCAACCATAAATTCCCTGGGCTTTCATTGACTTTTTGCTTCTAGAGAGAAAATGTAAGAGGTTTGAAAAATTCGGTGCTTAAATGTAGATTTAGCACGCAAATTTGCAAAGGATATGACATTTTTTTTTTTCGTATAAATCTATACAATCTGAGAAAGATGTTCAATTTCCCTAGAATTGCCCAAGCTAGGAGAAACAGAAGGCAGGCTAGAGAATTTCTGTGTACAAATTAAGTCTCTACAAGTTCGTACACTTAACAATATAAAATCCATTAGTCTAATTTCGCGTATGCTGGTATTATCAAAATAAAGTCCAGATTATTTTTGCTATTGTTTGCCATATAAGTCTGTATAACATGATACAATTTTTGACTTATCATATTTTTTCGCACCTTGTATAGTGTGCCCGAAAAATGAAATACTTGATTTGTCATTATTTTTTGTACCGTTAAAACTTAACTTTTCGATTTTTCGAGGAAATTCTGAAAATTGTTTTGATAATCTGGTAGTACTACAAATAACTGCAAAGAGAATTTTTGAATCTCGAAAAAATAGGAAAAGGGGGTCAAATTTCATACAAAAAAATAACAAATTTCTTGGATATACGACACCAGCTACTAAAAAGACAAAAGTTGTTTACTCCAAAAAGAGCTACAAAATTGTTACCAATCGTTTTTTTATAAGGCGCGCAGTTTTTGTTTTAATCGTGGAAAAGTACATTACAAATAAACAAATTAAATCTTAAAAGATTCATTTTAAAAACATGACTAATACAGAAGCCTATAAAATATTTCCATTAGCCAAAAATAAAAAACATGATTTACAACTGATCTTAATGACGTTTTTCATTAAGCATAAATTTAATGAAATCTCAAATTTGTACAATTTTTAGAAACTTCTAAAAAACAAGCTTTTAATATTTCGGCTAATTTGAGGGTATGATTGAGCTTCATATAATCGTCAGTCTTTTAATCTATTGCACTGTATTTTTGATTCAAAAACTAGAATTATTTCACTCAAAGTCAAATTTTTTGAACTATGGACATAAACTTTTGCATCAATAATGCGGAATTCAAAAGCGCTGATATGTCCAAGTAAAGATAAAAAAGTTGTAGAGAATCTTTTCGCGAAAAAAGTAAGCCGTCATTTATTAAAATTCAACCTTTTTATACAAATTTGTAAAAAGCGACTGCCAGAAAAAATGTAATTGCCATAAACATGTTTTAAATGATGCTTTTTTATTAATTTGAACAATTTTCATACCAAATAATATTTTTATTTGAAATGATATCCATTATAATATTTTGATTTTTTAACTTAGAGAATAACTATTTTTCCAGATATCTGACTTCTGGCACGATAACTAGCTTTCTGCCAGCGTAACATTATTGAGAAAGAGCTACTGAAATTCATGCGCTTTTAAAGCATGGCGGTGGTAGAGTAATTCGATTCCGAGAAAAGTTATTCTCTTACAAGCCCGATCTCGGCATCGTTATGAAGCTTCCAATTTGCATGCGCTCAGTCGTCATTTAGCATCATATCTCATCTGATGGCAATATAGATATTCTGATGTAATAGCAGACGAATCTCAATGAAAAAAATTTAACGCTATAATAAATGTTAAATTTAGTATTTGTTTAATTTATTTACCATAATAATGATTGATAATATTCATTATTATATATATTATGATTATCGTGATTATTGATTATTTGATTTTTTATTATTTATTTTAAACGGTTTTTGAATGATCAATGTACTACAAAAATAAATTCGGCGCGCGCACGTGCGCGCTTCTTTGAGTTCAACGTACTTGCGCGCGTAGAAAACGCGTGTGCATTCTCACACGAGGAAGGCCCCGCCTTCCTCGCCACCTAGCGTCCCTTCACGGTCTTTGGACACGAATTGACGTACGAGTGTATTTTACTTTTGCAAACATACTATTTACGCGTGTAAAAAAATGCCACTTTTTACGTCAGCTGATACTTGGAAAGTTTCTCTCGTACTCCTTAAGTGACAAAAATTCTTATTTCTGTAAAGCTTAAAAGAATATTCACCTTAATAATAGATGTATTATATTATAATATTCACCAATAAAGTTCAGAATAACGGCCAAGCATAAGAGTAGGGTACAGACAAGCTTCATCTTTATACTTTTAAAATTTAATTTAACAATCTAACTAGTGAATATTCTACTGCTTCAATGGCTTGTACAATTCATAACGCAGTCGTTATCTTTTATACGAAAGACGTCTACTTTGTCCTTCTGAGATATTTACGTTTGATCATATCTACTATATAATAATGAATATAATTATAAAACAAAAATAATTTAGCAACTACGCACTTCTTTCAAACTGACATCACCTTTTATGTAATATTTTATGTTGAAGCTTTAAAGCTTCGTAAATTCAAAGAGTCGTGGGGACGAATTTAATCCTTTCATAAACTATCAGAAAAATGCTAGCATTATAACTCATATGAATCAGTTAATTTTTCTAAATATATGTACACCAGATTTCAAGATACCGATTCTTTCAAAAGTTTTAAATGAAAATTTATATGAACTAAATGAAAATATTTATTGAATTGCAGTCAAATAATAGGTTTCTAGATCTAAAAGAAATGTCTGTTCACTGAAAGTTTTGTTTGAATAGAATTTTTCTCCTGTTTAAAATTATGTTATCTTTTTGAAAAAATTATCTTAAAGAAATAGTTTCCTTCATTCAAAGAAAATATATTTTTAAATATAAATAATAAAACATTGCTTAAGAATCCAAAGAATTAAATATTGTTAATACTAATAAACTGATGAACTTCGTGAAGAATGTGAAATTTGCAGATTTCAATATCTTTAAAAGCACTATACATTTTATTTTTTCTGGGCCTGGCTAAAAGTATGATAAAATCCTTTCTGTTTTAAGTTTTTTCCTCCACCCCTAGACAAAAACACACTCCCACTCCAAGGGCGCATGCGATTAATTTGGCATGCGTCATTTGAATGGGCTTGTTTCAACCTTTAATTTCTGATATTAGCAAAGTTTGTAGCACATCATGGCTCAGCTGTACAATTTTTCAAACTGGCTATAAACGCCATTTTTAAGGGTTGCAACCCTGTTTTCTGAAAAACGTGACGGGATTATTCGTTCTTTTTGTACCTCGTGTCATTAAAAAAATTCTTTTTTGTTTTTAACGTTCTTCGATCTTTATGGGTGCACAATTTTCCTTTATACATCTTTTGCTGCATTTTGCATATTTTGATCACAAAATGGAAACCGCACTACTGACACTACCTAGTAAGTACTTCTAGTTGCTACTTTTCCTGTTAAGGTAAGCCTCGTGACTATCATATTTTTCATTGATGATTCATCCTTATTGGACATCAAAATTTAACTATTTTATGTGTGGTTCATAATTTATCTTTTTTAGTTAAAAATTCTATTACTTAGATGAAAATTTAACTATTTCATAGGAAGTTTATTAATTTTGTTAGAAAGGTATTCTTCTCAGTAATAAATGAACAAAATAAAACAACTAATGTAATTCTAAGAGCAGATACATGAAAATGGTCAAATTTAAATTATCTTTTAGATTAAAAGTAAAGTTTTTAATACTATATTTATCAAATAAATACATTTTTAAAATAAGTTATTAAATAATATTGATTACATAATTACACAATATGATGATTTGCATGATATAAAGTTAAGTTTTCAGTTCTAGATCTTTCAATTTGAAAATTTTTTGAAAGAAAATCATCAAAATAATGAAATTATTAATTGCAAGAAATAAAAACTACCACATTTTCAATTTCTAATCATAAAAATTAAAGGCACCTTAATTCTAAAGCAGCATTACAATTTTTTTGGATGATTTTAAAGATTAAAAACCAACTTTTTACGCAAAATTTTTTCAAACTGAATAAATTTCTTATGGAAATGATCAAAATTTAAGAATGTGTATATTTTAATGCTACAATACGCAAAATTTTTATAATATACATTTTCATAATTAAAATCTTTTGAATTATAAAGATCTTGAGTGTCAATTTTCACAATTTTGTAGAGTTCAATTTTGATTCAAGATTATGTAATAATGAAGAGTTATAATTTTAAATTCTTAAATACTTCAAATATAGAATTGCAAGTTGTTGAATAATTTTTAAGATAAATATTTCAAATGTATGTAATTTTCGAATTTTTGGGGACAGTTTAATTTTTAAGAATTAAGATAGCATGTCTGGCATGTCAGGCTCATCGAGGGACAACTATTTTGGCTTTAAATGTTGTAACAATGAGTGAGGTAACTGGTTGCTTTTTCTGCACACGTGCCTAACTATGCGCGCGCGCGCCTGCTGAGAAACAAATCCCAACTTGTAAGCTTTTCCCGCATGTTCTTCTGACGCTCGTGCCAGGTTAAGGACTTGCTACCGGTCCTTAATGTTAACAGGCTATCTTGTAGAAAGGGCCGAGAGAGTTTGATCGCCGAGAGAGTGGTAACGTGCATCGACGACTGAAATTTTTGCGACTGCAAATGATATTATCCGTAGATCGAAAAGTTTTTCGGGTGACTGAGAGTCCGTAAATCGTGAAATTTTCGAAAACGTGAGCTAAATGCAGGTGTTCCTTCCAGCCTCGGAAATGTATCACGATATATGGTAGTCCAGATAGGCGATTGACTAAACACTCGAATCTTCTCTCAGGACTTGGCGCATGAGATTTTTAAAAGTTCCAGGATCATTTTTTAAATTTATCCCTTCCACACACTACTCCTTTCCCCCACCGAGTGAGTCACACCTACTCCGAAAGGGAAATGGCTTAATGGTGTAATAAATTTTCGAATAGAGAATATTTTCGCCATACCCAGATCCTTTAGGGTATCGTGGATCTAATGAAGGGATTAGAGCGCATCTGGATTATACTGTTTAACATACGGTACCACACGGAGAAGCATGGGCATATACGTCAGTTAGGGCTGGTGTACACTCATTGTTAACCCTTCGTACCGACGACGATGTCGTCGGCCACGTGGTCGTGGACGACCTTGTACTTTTTTAGCATGATTGGCTGAGAATCAGCTCCACTAGAAGCTCTGGGCTGATATAAAAGGTATCTGGGTGATGGACTTCCTAGAGATTCGCGTGTAAAAGTACTGTGTTTTTTAATTTTATTGTTGCCCTATACGTCCATTAGTAGGGCGTGAGGTTGGCTAGGCGTGCGGCTTAGTACTTTGAAACGGTTTAAGATTGATTGTTTAATGAAGTCCTCCGATTCTAAAGTATCGATCTCAGCAATGACCCCCCGATTGTCCAGCATGATTCGGACTCGGGAGAGGCTGCTGAAATTGGCAAATACATCGCATGAGACGGGGTTGCGCTGGGCGCAATCGGGGCGGTAGAATCGCGTTTTTTTGTCGGGCCCTCATCAGGGGACAATCCTTATAGAAGGGCTGAGCCGAGTAATAATGACAATATGGCGGGGTCGCGCATGCGGTTTTGAGTATGCAGAATTATTTTTATTATTTTCATTTTTATAAGTTTCATACTAAAATTGACTGAAAACTAAAATTAATTACAGATATTAATTTTTAATTGTTATAAAAACGGGAGTAGTAATAATTAGAGAACTTTTAATGAGGAAGGTGTTATTAAAAAATTTGAACTTTATTGAAACAATAAGAAGCTTATTGCGACACTTTTAAACCGGTACATCACCTCCACAGAGATGAGGCATTTACGAATTATTTCGCTTCACAGCGGTGAAATTAAGGAATGTACACTCCTTATTTATTTAACCTTGTTTTATTGACGCCTCGTGACTTAGATCAACGGAAATATTTGTATGATTTTCAACAAATTTTATTTAGATGTAGCTGCTTATTTTTCTTTAATTTATTTATGACATTTCTACTTGTAACGCTTATTTTAATATTATACAGAACATTTTATTTTAATCTGATTAATTGGATTTAAATTCATTTTTGAAAAACTAAGAAATGAAAAACTAAGACCATTGGCTGGAATGAATAAAAATACCTTGAATATGTTGAAAGGCCTTGAAAGATCAAACTCTTACAAACTACGTGACGTGACAAGATGGAATTTTCTAATTTTTCAAAAACAGTTTGAATAAATGCAAAATATTAAAGAAAGTAACAACCAAGAAAAGGACCAGGGGAAGATACTTTTATAGGGATACAACTTTGGATTGACTATACTGAAGCGAATAAACAATTCATCACAGAGATCAAGCTGAATGATTGACTTGACAAATCCTGAAAGTGGACAAGCATTCAGCAAAAACGTATGAATTCATCGCCCGGAAATAATTAAAAGCGGAATACCGACTGGTTGAGATTTTTGAAAATGGCTAGTGAAATAAAATTTCTGTACAACCGTAAATGGTTATCTTTTCTGCGTTCCTTGATTTTCATGCTTGCTATTTTTTAGTGTCCTTCTATGCTTCAAATCGTTTATTTAATTTTTTTTTATCACAATTAGCATCAGGAGTATCTATCTTAAGGGATTCTGCTGATACTTATTTTGCCAAACATTAAGTTTTTGAATTTCGCGGAGAGTAGGGACACATTAACAATCAGTAATTTTGCACAAAGAAAGAATTGACTTTAAGTAAATTGATGAAGTGTAAAGCACGTGAAAATCTTTTTTATATAAACAGAATTATTTGGCTGAAAGATCAATCAAGTGATTTTGAGAAATGTAAGGATCAGTTTGGTTCGATAGAAACTTAATCTTTTTGGGTAAAAATTCATTTGCTCAGTTTCCTTTTATTTTTTCTAGTCTTTTCTGTTATTTTCTCTATATTTGTGATATAATGTTAGGAAATAGTTCACATGCCTTTAGTTAATGTTAATTATTAATTATTAAAAAAGATAGAAAATCATTATCGCTTGAATGTTTCGTAAGAATATGGTAAATAATTGAAAGCTTGAAAAAGATAAAGTTGTACCAATAAAGATCTGTTTTTCTCGAATCTTTCTTTACACTGTAAACATAATATGTTGAAATCATTTATCACTTTTATCATTTATCATCTTTTTGCTTGCGAAGCTTCAATCCAGAGGTTAATTTGAAATAGTGATTAGTGCCTAATATCCATATAACACGAGGGAATATTTTTTCTGGTTGCGGAAGCTGAAAGAGGGGAAGTCAAAAAATAAAACTGTGAAGAATGAGGATAGCAGCTGGTCCCCGATTCCTTGCTATTGCAATGTTCTTTTATTTTATTGGTAAATATATATTAATATAATGTCATATGTATATTTCCAAGTACATTAGAAAACTAACACGACGAATAGTAAATAAACTTTGTGAGCTTTACAAATTTGATATATAAATTCGAGTAATTCTAAAAAAGTTTCAGCAGGCGCTAGTTATTGATGTTTTTGATTAAATCCATACAGTATTTCTAAGGCCACCTAAGTAAACAAATTTTTTGTTCACAAGCCCGTACCCAGTCAATTTGATCTGTCTGGCAGTTCATGCTAAAGCCTTAAAAAATTATAAGGTATATTCCATAGGTTTTAACTGCAGTGCTCATTAGCGTAGCCACGGTGGTTCAGCTTCGGGGCCCAAGTACCCCGTTAAAACTAAGTGTTTTAATTATTCAATTCCGGTGTTCCCCACTCTTTTCCGAAGTCCCTTCCAGAAAAATAGT
>NC_046658.1:151605807-151629497 GCF_010883055.1 Belonocnema kinseyi
CCCCCGAAAAAAATCCTAGCTACGCCGCTGGCTGTTCTGCATGACAGAAATGGACCAGACTTACAAGAAATTAATAAATTTACGTATTTTTTACAATTATTCTCTTTTGATCGGCAAGTTTATTAATTGTTTTTAAATTTCATTATACTGTTACAAATTTAAAAATTCTACCCAGAAACCAGAAAATATTTTTCGGAAAGGTTTTGACACGCTGAATCTGAACCCGGCGTCAGAATTGCACAAAGCCTGGTTTTTCTTGAAATATCATAACCTAAAAGCGCATAAGATGCTGGTTTTGGCTATATTGGAAGTTAGATTACAAGGTTTTTTTCTAATGCCCCAGAAACCAGTCTATAATTTTCTGAATGCTTTTGACGCGTTTGTTCCGAATCTGGCCTCAAAATTTCTTAGAGCCTGGGTTTTCTCGACTTATTATAACCTGAAATGTAAGAAAATGCTATGTTTCACTATTTTTAAGACTAGATTACTCGGCGGGCTGATTTGGATTCAGCGCGTCAAAACTCTTCAGAAAAGTGTGATCTGGTTTCTGGGTTAAAAATCTTGTCGGTCTGTGTAATTAGTTCCTTGAGATCAGCGATGGCCACAGACTACTTTCTGTGCTTCCCCTGGCTCGTTTCTTCTCCAATTTTGGTCCCTTTCTTCGAGCGCTTTTCGGAGCTCACCCTATCCTCCCATCCTCTCGGTGCTGCGCAGAACGACGTCCAGGCTCTCGTTTTCGCTCTGCCTCCGTCGTTAAGCAGCCGAAAGCGGCCGCTTTGCTCTCACCTCTTCGAGTACTCTCGTAGCAAATGCGGTAAGAGTGGGGTTTGACGAGTTGACAGATTTCAACTCACAGAGCTCGTCCGTGGCCACCCCTGTTTTAGATTTGAAATTCAAATATGTTGGGAGATAATTCAACTGTTTTTCTTTGTTAATTGAAGAAAAGTTCGCGATACAAGTAAAAAAAAATGTTTAACAGAAAAAATCCTCTCTTTAATTATTATTATTGTTGATTATTGATTATTGATCAGATAAGAAAGCCTTATCTCGTGGATTCGTCATACAAATTTGTAGCATAATTGAAACCTTGGAAGATATAAGGTTAAAGCATATAAATATCCGTTCTTTGGGTTCGCTTTTTTAAACTAGGAGCATAAGTTGATATCATTTTTTATATGACGCAAGTTGTTTTAAAACATACATCTCACGGTCGTGAAACTAAGCGCAATTCATACACCACGCTTACAACACTTTTCTGGACAAGGGAGGGGGGTGATAAAGAGGGAATCCGTGAATCAAAATTAGTTACGTGGAATATAGAGACAACAAAAGTATACGTATTAAAACATATTCCATGAAATTCCATTTCTCTCTAAATTAGTATCGTTTACGGTCATGCACTGTCATATACTGTCGTCAACTATATTCAAAAATGCAGATCGCCGCTGGTACTCTACCTGGTGACTTTTGCTGTTTTTCTTAATTCTATGGGTACATATAAGATAAAATCATTTTCATAATTTTAATTTTTATTTTTGAACATATTGATTAATTTTCTAAAAAGAAAATTTATTTTTCACGACAAAATATGAATTCAGTGGAACTCTTCTATAGCGCCGATTTTGCGGCTGACGGTGGGTGGGAACTAACTCATTTTAGCCCGCTCGCTTTTGTTTATTTACGCTTGAATGCTCGTCTGAGTGACAACCGCAGACCCCGGGCACCCCGTGCAGCTCATGTTACACCTACTTGCGTTGCGGCGTCAAATATCGGAAGGGCTATAGAAGGGAGGACTGTTGATGGGTATCACTATATTTTCTATATTCTTGGGTCCATGCATATTCCTTAAAATTATTTTCGAAATCTTTAAATTCGTTAAAAATATCATAACATATTTTGTTAGAATCATAATAAAGCTAAAAAATTTTGTTTAAACAAAATGAAAAACCAACATTTTATTAATACATCTTAAATGGTTCACATATCCTATTAAATTATTCGCTATTATTTCTGAAAATCTTGAAAAATCTCCTAAAATTAAAAAATAGCCTTGAACTGTAATCTATATTAGTATAATTATTAGTATTATTCTGTTGTTTATGGTTTAAATCTTTGAAATTGAAGAAATTTCGAATGTAAATGACTAAAATTAGAAAAATTCGAATTGTGAAACTTGAAATCTGATTTGATTTTAATCTTCAATTGATGAATTTAAAACTCTTCAGTTTTATAAATTAATCTTAAAAATGTATGAATAACAATTTTGATTCTGGATGATTTTAGAAATGAAAACTAAAGGTTTCGATTTTTTCATCTTCAAAATTAAATAATTTTTCTGAGTAAATCATCTAAATTAAACATTGCAGAACTGAAAAACGACAATTTCTGAAATTATAAATTGTCATAATTAATAATGGCTAAATTCTGAAGATTTTAAAATAAAAATCCTTCAATTTCGATAATATTAAATATCAGTAGTGAAGATTTCAAGCAAAAGTCGTTTAAATTAAAGGAGCTTCAAACATGTAGCTTCAAAATTACAGAATGTTAGAATGTAAATTCTAGAATTCGCATGAGTTTTAATTAGATATTTATAAAATTTTCAATTTTCTAGTTTCAAAATTTTTAATTTTATAATTTTGGGTTGTAAGCTCTTATATTTTAAGGATGCATCAAATAAATATGTAAATTCAATGATTTTACCAACTTTAAATTGGAAATTCTAAAGTTCTGAATTGCTTTTTTTCCAAATTGATTAAATTTTAATTTTTTACATAAAAATAGCCGAGTTTATAATTTATGTAAGTCGTTTTACTGCAGACTCTTTTGTATCAGGTTTTTTTGATAATAAACTTCAGGACTATTAGCAAAATATGTTTTGCAAAAGTACAAGTAATTCAAAAAATGAGTTTCAATAACTTTTTCAACTTTTCTCGGAATGACCTGTAATCCCGCGTATTGCCACACTAGTATTAGAAAAAATTCGTCTTTTTAAATTTAAAATTCACCTTGTTTGGGAGTCGAATCCACTGTTTGATTAAAAGTGAAATTATCTACGAAAAATTAAAATGTTATGGTGGAAAATTAGACTTTTTTTAAAAAAAGTAGGCTTTTTGGATTGCAAATTAAACAATTGTTTCCTTTTTTAATTCAAAATTCTTCTAGAAAAATATTTATTTCTATTTTTTTTTCTTTGAATATTCTAAAGTATATATTTTTTCTAATTATCCTCGAAATCGAACATTTTATTTGGATAATCTACAACTCTTCCATTCATCTATAGGAAACTTTCACAGCAAAATTTGAAGTTTGAAAGCAAACAATTTTTTAATTTTTAAAATAATTTAAGTATCTTAATTTGGCTAAAAAGGTCTGGTTAACTAACTTAACCTAATAAATTTCTGTCAAAAGAGATGAATTTTCAAAAATCTTAAAAAATCCTTTAAAAATTTTCAAACGAAAGAAAATTGGAAAGGAAATCATCGTAATTGAAAAGAAAACTTAATTTGAAGGGATGAGGAATGGAAAATATCAAACTTAAATTATTTTGAAGGTCATAAGGAAAGTTTTCAATTCAAGATTTCCGCAAGTAAACAAATTTTCAAAGTAAATTACCAGAATAACATCATGTGAATCCTAAATCTTAGAACCTGCATAATTTTTTTATATAATTTTTCGAATATGAAAATATTTTTATTTTAAAAATTCACATTTTAGAGGTCTACACTTTTGAGTAGTTACAAATGAAGCTTCTCAAACTTTAAAAACTTAGAAACCAAAATTATTAAAAGATAGAGTAGGATAAAATGGTAAAAAATTCCCTCAAATAGAATAAAATGTTCAGCTTAAATAAGGAAAGCGACGAAGAATAAATTGTCAATAAGTATTAAATTAAACCAGATAAGTACATCGAACTTCCAAAAAAGTTGGAAAATGATAGCACCACGAATAATCATTCTGTCTATTCAATAAAAAAAAAGGAGCCTTTAATTGAGTTTTATGGCACAAAAGAATTTTTAAAAAGTTTTTAAAATTTCCTTTAGCTCAAATTTCCCATCGAACATTTTTCGAAAAAATTATGCACGTTGGCAATGATTGCGGGAAGTCATGTGGATTTTCTAGATTTTTCATAATGATAGAAGAAGAGAAAAGAAATAAAAAGGAAAATGGACGTTACCCCCCCCCCCCTCTCGCGATTCATTCAATATGGGGACTAAATGATTGAAATTTTAGGAAAATTTTTCTTTTTGATTGTATTCTTTCACATGGCTGACTCAACATTTGATTACCTTTGCGGGCATTTTTTCATGCTCACCGGGCCATACCTTTCGATAATTTCAGAAATAAAATTCAAGCAATATCGTGTAGTTCAAGAGATTTTATACATGGTGCGAAACCTTGTATAATTTTCAGAGTTAAAACTTGAAACTGTTCTAGTTTGCCGATTTGTTATCTAAAAGTTTGAAATTTGTAAGATACATAAATAA
Organism: Belonocnema kinseyi; assembly: GCF_010883055.1. NCBI lineage: Eukaryota > Metazoa > Arthropoda > Insecta > Hymenoptera > Cynipidae > Belonocnema > Belonocnema kinseyi. The sequence continues at coordinate 151,610,295 of NC_046658.1, forward strand.
AAGTTTCTGATCGATCTGAACCGCTAAGTTCTCAGATCGAAAATTGCGGAGAGTTACAATTAAAACTCATGATTGTTCAAAATATAGAATTATAAGTTATTTAATTTTCAAGATTTATATTTTAATTGTATCTAATTTTTTAACTTTTGTAATAAAAACGGCAATTTATTTTTTCAACACTCTTATTATTTTTTACTTGTGCATCATATTTAGCCATATGTAAATAAACTTAAGCTTTGCAAGAAATTCGAAGTTTATAAAGGCACATAACTGAGATAAAATATTTAATTTAGAAAAAGCGAATTAATCAGTTAGAAAATTATTACACACTTTGATTTAAAAATTTCATGAGACTTTTTTATTTCTATACTTAATCCTACCTATTGATGTTTCCACTTTCAGAAATAATAAGTTCCCAACCTACGACTTTACAGCATTTATTTACTGAATACAGCTTTGGCATGCCTCCGATTGAAAAATTGAACTATACACATCAGTTTCCCAATTTTGAAACGTTTGCTGGTAAAACTATAAAATATGATGATATGGAATTATTCAAAAGGGCTCATATCATATTTGGATGGCGGAGGACCGGGGTTCGCGTTATGGATCCATGCCAACTATTTGGCATACATAGTGTACCTATCGTATTTGACACGAGAAGGGAGCAGTGGACGTTTTTGCCCGGTGAGTTAGCTCAGAAATTGGGTGCAAGCCGTTATTGGAAACTTGTTTTTGCGCGCGAGGAAGCTGTTGCTCAACACGCATCAACTTCAACCGATGCAGCATACAAAGAAGCACACAGGAGAGCATACCGAGTGGCAAACGAACGAGTAGATGCTGTCGAAGAACAGCAAGCATATCTTATAAACAATTCTAGAACAACTTTGAACAAGAGCTGTCAAAAAATCATACAAGAATATAGTAAAGCATATATTCGCGAGTTTACTCATTATTTAGCCCTGCATGGGGAATATAATATCCACGGGCAGAGAGAAATGCGTAGTTGAAGAAACATTAATTCTGTGGTCAAGTTACAGAGGTCGCGTCCATCAAAGTAAATAATATATACAGCCTATAAAAAGGGAAAATATTAAGATTTTCATGTAACATTTAAACTTTGAAAAAACACCAATAACCAGATGATCCGATTGTCGAAGATTCTCCCAAGACAGAATCCTTTCACATTAGATTTTGTTGCAGCAACAAAAAAGAATTTCTCCGTCTGAAGATGTAATGTTAGAATGGTATCCAAAGCGGTGAAACTACTGAATTCATTTTGCAATAATACCTGTTGTTTTCTCTATATAGCAAAATTGTCATGTTCGCTGCATTTCACTTGATTCCAAAAAAAGTTTTAGTTGCATGGACAGAATTTTTGATCAGTTGTATATATTCGTTTTCCTTAATTCCTCAAAGTTTTTGGTAGAATCGTCTTGTTAGTTTTAGAAACATTGTACTTATTGAACCAGAAAAATTAGTTGGGTTTATTAATAAAATTAAGGGAGATTTTATTAGAATCATGCGAAATATTTGGTTGAAAACTTCTAGAAAATCTACAGACGCATGAGCAACTCTTAAGATTGCCTCAACAAATTTGTGTTGTAAATGAAATAAATGATTTCATATAAAAAAAGGTTAACTATAATGATCTATTATTTATTATTTAATTTATTTTGTCCACGATAAACCTTCTATATTTCCGCTCGCTCAGCCGACTAAATGGAACTTAATAGAATATTAATCTTCTTGATCAAAATTTATCACTACCGGTAAAAAATGTACTATTGATGACCCCTTATTTTTCAAAAACTTATAATTTTCAATTGCCTTAAGGCATCATTAATTTAAATAAAAAATCATTAACCTTTCATGTTTTTAAGGTAGCATGCAAAGTCATCTAATCCTAAGTCTTTTTCAGGATAATGCCTACAATAATGTTGGGAACCTCGGAAGAGAAAAAGTTTTTTTAACAATACTGATCCGTTTACCTGAAAACTTTATGTACATAAGCATAAAATATTGTTGCTGAATTAAAGTGTTTTTGTTATCGAGTGTTTTGTTTTTCAGGTCGCTTAAGCTAGTCACTACAGGACACCTTGTTTTATTCTGTTTGCAAATGTATAACATTATGTCATGTCTATACATTTGGAAGACTAGAGAATAAACACGATTATCCTTTTTCCTTGGTCTCGCGAAATTTCTACATTAAAAGAAAAAAGAAAACATTGAATAATAATATTCTACTAAAATCGATGAACTTTTGAAAATCCTTTAGCTCGAATAACACTAAATTTTATATTGGATAACAATTTTTTCAATTCTAAAATATATAAGAGGTAATGTTTTGTGATTTGTGAATTACAATCAAAACTATCTACCTCAGGCGTTTCTGCTGATACATGTCTTGCCGACCATTAACTTTTTAAATTTCTTAGAGACAATGGACGATTTAGCAATTATTCATTTGGTGGACTGAAAGTATTAAATTTTGCTAAAGAGTGAAGCTTTACTGCTAAATAATAATGCTTCTTTTCCGGAGCCTCAATCCAGAAGTTCCAGTAAGATAGTTGTTAGTGGACATCCATATATTACGTATGAAATTTTTTGTGGCTTGCAGAAATCAAAAGAAGGAAAGAAACAAATCAAAATTGACTACGTGAATATATAAAAGCTGCTACTCGATTTGTCGCTGTTGCAATCTTCTGAAACATAACCTTAAAACAAAATTGTCTCAGCGGTGCTTCGCAGGAAAAATTAGATTTGTGTAATTCCAGGCGTCGAATTCGATACGTAAGTCAAGTTAGCGTTTATTTTGCATGAATGTACTCCCTTAATCAAAATATTCGGAACTTTTTAACGGCCAACAGTAGTCTGTCATCATATTTTCGTACCATCTGCCTTGATATCTTTATTCCATCACTTTGATGTCTGGGTGCAACCTTTCGTCCTGTTCTTCACTGTAGTCCCCAAGGTTTTCAAAAAAGTACTCAACAGAAGAATCCATGAATTGTAGCTGCAAACTGATTAAAGATCTCAATTTTTGGGAACCATCGACCATTCTCGAGACCTGTTTTTTCTATTCTGGACTTTTAAAATTTCCGAGAAATTGTTCAACGACGTTTGTATAATCAAGCCATGCTTTTTTCTCAGTAAAATTCATTTCAGTAACAAAAACATAATCTTTCAAGATTTTTCAAATATGAGGTTCATCAAATATTCCTTTCTTTAACTTAGCATAGAAGAATTGGGAAAACTGAGACACTGTATACTGAAAACATTTTCCTTTTTGCTTAGAACTCCAACAAATTGTTTCATTAGATCCAACTTGATGTGTAGAGGTGAAAAAGGTACTTTTGATGGCTCCACTTATGGCTCATTAATGAGGTTTCTGTATCCTCGTTCCAGTGACATTCTTGCCTGCATTTTTTTTCCTATAATGATTTCCACGATCTCGACTGTCCCAAAGGAACAAGAAACAATGAAGCTATCTTTAGGTAATCCCAAATCTTGAATTAAGTCATTATATTCCTTTTGGGACCACTTTCAAATGTCCTGTTTTTGTGTCATATCTAGTGTACTCGTCATTAGATGTTTCATATTTAATGTTTGAATCTGCACTTCTGCTTGTGAAATAGTCTTTCTCATGTACCAGAACTGCCTTCTTTTTTCAGTGTTTTTTCAGTGTTTTTCCAAAATTGCGGGTACAATAAAGTGCAAGCTTGAATATTTTTCTTTCTTCGTATTTTTACAATATTCAATTTTCAGCAGAGTATATTATATTCAACAAAATAGAGTCTAATTGTTTTCACAACTATGAGTTTTCTCAAGTTAGGGATCCTGGCAGGATTGCAAGCGAGTCCGCTATCCTGGGGGTGATAACCCTCATCCCTCCCCAGAGCTTAGTATGAGGGCTTTCAGGCTTTAATGAGGAGAATGTCATCTTATCGCGAGACACACTACAACTTCATTCTCACACCTTAGAATCCCCATGCAGAGTAGCGCGCCTTCCCTGGCTACTTAACTGACTGAGGTAGAAAGTAAATCATTCTACGCATCACTTTTCAGTGCAGTTCTCGTCACTTGTAGTAGCTAGTGCAGTAGCAGGTACTGCAGACTTGGCTTAAAAATTGGGTTCTGCAGCTCAAAATCTATGAAAATGCAATGCTGTATTACAAGTTTCTGATGGAAGAATTTTATCAGATTATGTCATAGCATGTCATATGTCACTGTTATACGGCGGTCATATAACTAATCTGGCTCTATTTTTTCAATCAGCTGCTTGAATCCCGTGAAGAAACATATTTATTCTCGTCAAAAATAACAAACTTTTTGTGTGTGTGTGCCTTTGTAACTATGATAAAGTCGTAGTCGACGCGCGTTATCAGATGGCGCCACTGTTGCAAGTTACGAAAATCAACCGATTGCGCCACTGACAAAGGTTGTTTAGGGACACAGCTACTACAGCGCAGAAACAGCAAACACCCACCGTTCTGCTGTTTCTCCTAGTAACTAACTGCCAGTGTGTATTGAATTATGATCACAAAAGTGCAGCACCGTTTGACGTGGATACTGATCGAATGGTTAACCATGGTGGTAGGGCTCACTTGTGGTCAACCACACTGACGAGTCCAAACAATTGAGCCCAGGAAGCAACGCCGGTAGTCTAGAACGACTGCCATACTAACTCTTTGGAGCCGGCTTCAATGATAATGGCAAGTTTTTTAACCAGTGTGGCTTATATTCATTTCTCAATAAGTTGTTGCCCAACCGATTTTCTAGCTCTCTCATTTAATATTACCATGAATTGCTGCAAGTTCTCTATATTGATGGTAGCACTCGTGTTCGCGATGCTCTGTATTTTTAATCATATTCTGATCTAAAATCTTCGCTGCTGCACAGAAAATTTTTTACTTCCTCCCACGTTTGTTTAATTTTTTCTTATATTCTACCTTCGGAATTGATAAGCTCTTAAATTGATATTTTTAAAGATTTTAGTTCGTCCAAGTAGACTCTTTCTTTATTCAAACCGAACGTTTTCAATTCTCTTGCCGACCCTCTAGAGAATTATTTTTCTAATTCAGAGAGACATGGAAAATGTAAATCGCTGCAGCTTGTGTTCTTTGAATTTCTATTGTTTTCTTCGAATCTCTGTTTCAAAGCTCTCGACTCTTTGTATACGAGTGCCGAAAAAGCCGCGCTTGTTTAGTGTTATTAGCGCAGGGATTTTGTCAGGAAGATTAAGATTGTTTGTTCTGTTATCGAATGGTGATAAATGTACCAGACAATAGTAATTTGTTTAGCCGAACACTTATCTTGCGCGATATGTATCTTGAGGCAAATCGCACTCCTCATCGTCTACAAAAATCTTCACCTAAAATTTCGAAAACTATTACAAAAATTTTTTTTTTAATTTTTAAGAAACTTTTATTTGTTAAATGTTGTTCCAGTTTAATCTATTTTTTTTTTCAAATTTTTTAAAATTATATAACTTTAATAATTTTTATCAAAATTTTAAAAATCGAGAATTTTCAAGTATACAGATACCACTCTGATGAACTGAACCTTCATTTTTAGACCTTTAAAAGTTTTTTAAAGGCTCCTTTCATTGAAAAAATCCTTTAAATATCAGTGTGGCTACAACATTTTGAAAAGCATACCTGCAGAGAGACATACACACAGCATTAGAACAGCTAACTACGCGGGCAGACGTCGAGTACCTTTTCTAAATATAAATATACCAGCAAATTTTTAACAAATAAATATAACTTTTCCAAAAAATATTGATCAACATTTTTGAACAAATCGCTCACAGAAAGTTGTTTAAAACTCGAAGTTACCTAGCGTCTTTTTCTCGGCAAAACAAAGAAACCACAATAATCAATTAACATAATTTTTCAATTAAATATTATTAAACAATAAGCGATTTGTAACTATTGAAGTTTTTAAACTTAACTGAATCTGAAAGAAACTTTTATTTGATGTTTTTCACTGATTATTAAAAATAAACGTTTGACAGAAGAAATTCTACTAGGTAAATGTTTTATTTTCTTACTGTCTATGATTCTACGTTTTCATTAAATTAATTTTTCGATTCAAAAAAATTTCTTTTTTTGAGACGCTCGGACAATACTTTTACGCATATTCGACCTTCAGGCTGATTCTTGCACCAGGCGGCTCAGCATCTAGTAGAAATTTGTATTTATATATCATAATCTATCAAAACAGTCTGACAGGAAGAATGAGTCATCTGAACTATTTATCTATGCATATTACAACCAGACGATATTTTAGTTTTGGATTAAAAACAGTTTTATCGAACCGCGAACGACGAATTTTCAAGAAAATAATTATATCTGACTTGAATTATTATTCATATAATTTCAAATTTCTTAAAATTAAAAAAATTGACTGAAAACCAAAATTTAATATATACTAATTTTTAATTGATATGCAAATGTCAATGGTTATAATTAGAGGACCTGATAATAGAATCTAGTAGCAATTTGGAAACCACCTGGTGATTTACGGTGAGGAAGGTAGAAAGGAAAAACTGTATACTCAATAGTATATTTTGATTTAAAATAACAAATATTCGCGCACTAAGTGGCGAACGCAACAAGCCACTAGGCAAAAGAAAATACGACGTTCAATGGGGCTACAAAACCGCTTGTTTGCATTTCTGAATCCAAGGGCATATAACTCGCATTATGAGGTTTGAAAGTCAGTTTTCATCGCATGTGACATCTTTTATCCTAGTGATATTTTATTGCCTTTTGTCAAAATTTCTAAACTTTCAGGTAAAAATTTCCACAAATGATAATATACAGTTTAGGAAAAAATGACTTCTCTAATATTGATTTATGTAAGCCACTTTGGTCTGGTCTAACATTTCGCTTCAAAGAAATTTACAAAACGAAGTACCTAATTATCTACTGCGAGTTAATAACCACTGTGGGGTACTCCCCAACGTCTATTGTAAGCAGTAAAATTTACCTAAATAATTCAACTCCTATTCACATAATTATTAAGTTTAATACGGACGACTATAGAGGAATTACCTCCTAGATACAACGGTGTCTTGCCTCCTGTCGAAGAATTTACAAGTAGTGGTCTTCAACAGTCAGAAAATTTCCCGGAACTCCATGGCAGGAAACATACGTTTAATCCAAGGGAAACTTTTTTAGCAAGGGGTCATGTCATCGATAGATCAAAGTCAGGGAATTATAATTATCCACTATGCACTTTGTTTATCTGAGACATTATATTTATAGTATTTGACACAACTCAAAAACAGTGAGATGTAATGTCTACAGTTAAATTTCAGAAATTGGGTTGAATTCGTTTTTTGTCGAAAGTCCATGCATGCGATGAAGTTGATGCTACTCACAACCTAACAACGAACAGACCAAGCTTAGATCGACTAGCTCAGAAAGAAGCATACACTGTCTTACAAACTATCTTATTATAAAAGAATACTTACAGAAAAATATGAAAATGTTAAAAGCAATATTATTTTTCACTTACGGACTGCAAATTTATGCATAGTCGGAATTCTAATTTGAAAGTAGTTTCTTATTTTTAAGCTCTCTGCATAAAATTTATTCTGAGTGATTTCGCTGTCATACGAAATTAATTCCACACTCATTGCGCACTTTTCTGATCAAACATTTTATTTTATTTAAATCTGGTCTATCAGTCAGATTAATTGAATTGAAAGGTTATGTTCAACCTGTCAGATTTAATTAGATTGAAAAGGTATTAATTCTTCCTATATTTCAGAATAATTCTGATAACAACTGAATTAATTATTCATAGGAACGGAAAATTCAGTTGAATAGATGAAATTATTTCCTTAAATAGCCTTATGTGCAAAGAAGACTTCTTACTGCGGTGTATAAGAGTTTCAAGGGCAGTAGACCAAAAAGGGAATTCCTCATTTTTTTATTCTGTAAATATTCATATTGAAAACAGGTTGTCACTAATTCAGATAATCCAAGAAAATGACAAAGGGAAGTTCATTTTTATGACGAAACAACTTTGGATAGACAATACTAAGGTGAATAAACAATTTATCACAGAGATCAAATTAAAGAGTGACTTGACTAAGCCTGAAGTTTGAAGTGTATTCGGGAAGGACGTTTGAAATAATAGCTTGGGAATAGTTAGCAGAGGAATACTGACCGGTTGAAATTTTTGGAAATGGCTAGTTGAATAAAATTTGCTTATAACTGTGAATCGATCTCTTTTATGCGCTTCTTGATGTTCATGCTTGCTATTTTTTAGTGTGCCTCCATCCTTCAAATCTTTTAATTAATTTTTATATTGCAATTAGGATCACGAGTATTTATCTCAAGTGTTTCTGCTGATACTTATTTTGCCAAACATTAAATTTTGGAATTTTGCGGAAATGAGTTACCCATTAGCATTTAGTAATTAAAAAAAAAGGAAGTATTAATTTTAGGCGAAATGATAAGTTGTAACGCACGTCAATATCTTTTTTATACAAACAGAATTATTCTGCTGAAAAGTCGAGCGAGTGAGTTGGAAAAATATAAGGATCAGTCCTGTTCTGCAGAAACTTAATCTGTTTGTATGAAAATTGATTTGTTTGGTTTCCTCTCATTTTTTCTATTATTTCAGGTTGTTTTCTCCATATTCGCTATACAACGTCAAAAAATAGTTTACATTGCCCGTAGTGAATAATAATGATTAATGATTAAAAATGATAAAAAGACTGCAACCTTAGAAAAGATAAAGCTGTACCAATAACTATATTACTTGTATTACGACCGTGGCATCAGTGTTCCCGAACACGTTCTACGTCGGTGATCCCTGGAGACGACACCGACCAGTCGTCACTCCTCGGGCACCCGGCTCGAGGGGTGGAGCAATGGGTGCTCCCGAACACGTCCCTCCTTTAGTGATCCCTGAAGACGACGCCGACCATACGACACTCTTTGGGCAGCCGGCCTGAGCAATGGAGCAGTAATTGCTCCCATATTTACATCTTGAGTAACAGTAGGCAATGGCATCAGGTGCTCTCGAGCACGTGCTTCCTTTAGTAATCCCTGGTGACGACGCCGACCAGACGATGTTCCTCGGAAAGCCGGCTCGAGCGGTAAAGCAATGGGCACTCCCATATTCACCTCTGGAATACCAGTATGGCGTGGCACCGGGTGCTCTTAAACACGTCCTTTCTCTGTGATCCCTGGAGACTACGCCGACCTCCAGGCTTCCTGGATCGAGTGACGGAGCAATGGGCGCTCCCATATATGTCCCTCGAGTTCCAATTAGTCGCGACATTGGGTGTCCCCAAATGCAACTCATTTCAGGTGCCTTCGGCCAGTCAGAACTAAACGGACACAAAACAACCACCTAGACTCCCCACCCCTCTAAAGGTTTCCTGGCTCGACTGACGGAGTAATGAGCGCTTCCATATTCGTTCCTCGAGTTCCAATGTGTCGCGGCATTAGGTGCCCCCAAACGCGACTCATTCCAGGCACCCTTGGAGATCCTTGATCCTGGGGCAACTCCCTGGCTCGAGAGATGGAGCAATGGGCGCTCCCATATCCGTCCATCGAGTTTCAATGTATCGCGGCATCAGGTGTTCTCAAACGTGACCCATTTCAGGGACACCCCACTCCCAAACATACCCAAAAAGCTGGCCCTAGGCTACATAGGCGGGACCAGCCAGACGAACATTCATCCACCTGTCGAGACTACCGTTTTCGTCCTAACTAGGCTCGCCCCTACCACACGCGACCTGAATTTCCCACCACCTGTCGGGTCCAATAAAGCCGTATCACCGCGCCACAGGGGGTGGGATACACACACCGACCCGCTATCACGCCTCTATTAGTAACTCACGCCCTCAAACCATTATTGTTTTTCCTCAGGAATCATAGAGCGTATCAGCGGAACAAAAGAACGCCTAGATTTGCCTGCGACGCCCGGCCAACTGCGTATTGGTCAACCGTTGCCACCCAATTAGCGATACAGTATGTAAACCTTCGGGGCACTAGCGACGCTCAAACACATTTCCACACATACGCATATGTACACACATATGTATTAGTCTTTAGGTTACTTTTAATAAATATTATAACTTAGTTTACCAAATACCCGGCTCCGCAATGGTTTCGAACGTCTATCCTGTCCCCACTTATTTCAGGACTCTGGATGGCCGAAGCTCCGGCTGGGTGACATATCAGTATCGTTACAATTTTCTATTACGAAAATTGATTTTTAACAAAAAAATATGAATATTTTGTATCTACATTTCATTAATATATCTTAAATGATTTACATATTTTATTAAAATATGGGAAATTTTTTTCTAAAAAGCTTGAAAAATCTTTTAAAATTATAAACATCAACCTGTCTGACCCTGGTCTTTTGACGATACGATTCTAGTAGTTGTTTTAATTCTTTTTCGAAATTTAGAAAAAAATTTGCAAAAATTTGTAAACTGACAAATGGAGGCGGTTTTTCTGAACAAAAGTCTGTTGGCACTTTTCTCTATCTTGCGTTTCTTTCGAGATTTTTAGTCTGTCATAAATAATTCTGAAGGTTATAAATCGACAAGTTGAAAAAAGTTTATACAAATTTTATATACTTTCTGATAATAAAAATTTAATATTTACATAAAGCTTGCGCCACGAATACATTGAACCTATTCAGTTACAGTGTATACTTATATACTGTAAGTGTATTTAGTTGTATCTAATAAAATATAAGTACACTAATATAATTGTATTACAGTAATATATTCATATATCAATGAGACCCAGCAGCTGGAATATGTGAACATTACTGTTCTTAATGTTTTATACTCAGATTCCCCAAATTAAAAAATGTCAACAAATTCAGTATAATAGGTGTTTCAGTGAAAATTATGTGTTGAAAAACTTAGATAGTACTTCGGTTTTATCACACATAAAATTTTGAAAAGAAAGATTAAGAATTTGGCATATAAAATTGGGACAATAATGGGATATCCTGAGGATATTCTGAGATATCCTTGGGACATTACAGGGTTATCGAGATTTTCGCCCTGTAGGATATTATTTGCAATATCTCTAGGATCTCCAGGGATATGTCCACGATATCCTGAGAAATAAAAGGGATATCCCGCCGATATTGCGCGCTGTGAAGGCATCGTTTTTAATAGAAAATTATTCATATTGTTTAAAAATTCTTCTATTTTAATTAGGAATTCATTTTTTCGGTCTGAAAATGTATTTTTTGGTAAAACTTCTTTTCTTTTTGTATAGCCTCGTTGAAAGTTCATATAGTTTTTGGAAATTAAACTATTTTGCTGACAAATTTTTAGTTTTTAAATTTATTTTTTAAACTGATAATGTAACTGCTTTTCGTTGAAAATTGATTGGAACTATTTAACTTTTCGTTTAATAAATTATCTTTTTCAGTTAAACATTCAACTATGTGGTTAAAAATTTATGTATTTTGTTGAAATTTTGTCTTTTGTGGAAGATTATTAGTATTTTTGTTTCTTAAATTCATTTTCAAGATGAAAATTTCACTATTTTGTTATGGATTTGACTTTTCTGTTAAAAATTAATTTTTGGAACAGAAATGTTTGAACTGCAAACTAAAGTATAAACTAAACATTTCAGTTAATTATTGTGTTATTTTAAAGTCATTTTTGTCGTTGAAAATTGATCTACATTTTCGAAAATTCGTTTTTTATTTGTTTGAAATGAATTATTTGCTTTTATGTTAGTGCAGTTAAATTACGTCATGAGTATAGAAAGAGAGAAAGATAGAGATACCAAGTGCACCTCGACACTAGAGAGCGCCACGGGATTGATCAAATGACTTCAAAATTGCACGTTTAACTTTAGGCGTGGATTGGCGAGCGCCTAATTGAGCTATCAGGATGTTTTTTTTAAATACGCGGAAAACGTTCTTCTTTAACTTTATCTGGAAGGTTTTTTTTCTTAGATAGACCAAAAAGAAGTTTGACGCAAAAAAGTGAAAATTGAAGCACGACATTTTTTTTTAACTTTCAGCGCATATAAATTTTTTCCTATGCATCAAACGGACGAAATAGCCCAGTTTCGTCTTCACATGACGAATACAAGTTGAGCAATCTATAAAAATAGAAACTACTACGTTCTTTAGCATGGCGGCGAAAGAGTTAATCCTGCGCATGCGCAAACTCAGATTCAACACTTTCATTTGACCACTAATTAATGGGGAAAAAAGTTCAGACTATGTATAAAGTTAGAGGTCGTCGATGTATAAACATTTCTAATTGCACTGGACTATGTTCACTGGCGTTTGTTTTATTTTCAAATTGTCTTCGAGAGCCCCGAACTTAGCTGCAATAAAGTTTCTAGAAGAAAATTGAGGCAGTGTTCAATTCCGCTCTACCTAGAGGGCACAAATTTTGGCGAGGTCTTTACGACATCGTTTCGACATCTTTATGACAACTTTACGACATCCTATGTCCATGTCGTTAAGGTGTCTTTACGATATCGTAAATAAGTCGTATGATCTGACGATGTCTTTACGATATCGCAAAGACACCGAAACGACATGGACATAGGATGTCGTAAAGATGTAAAGATGTCATAACGATGTCGTAAGGACATCGCCAAATTTTGGGCCCTCTTGGTAGCTACCTGTGTACTGTTTTTCAACTACGGGGTTTCTCCTTACGAGGCCGAACTGCCACTGTTGACCCTGGTCAGCGAGTGGTCTTTGTATCTAAATTATGAGTAAAATCTGAAATATAAAAAACTGTCGATTTAGTACTTGTTAATCTAGAATTATAATATTCCATTTTTGCGAATTAAAACGATTTCATCAATATTACACATGCCCTAAAAAGTTTTAAATTAAATAATAAATGGTCAATTTTATGTGAAATTTACATTTAAAAAAATGTGTCAACGTACTCCAAGAGTAAGCGTGAATTTATTCACTATGAGATAAATGAGTACGAACTTTTTATAGCTCTTAAATACCCAGTGGGCACAAATTTTGGCGACGTTTTTACGATATCGTTACGACATCTCTAAGACAACTTTATGACATCCTATGTCCATGTCGTTAAGGCCTCTTTAAGATATCGTAAATAATTCGTATGGTCAGACGATGTCTTTACGATATCGCAAAGACACCGAAACGACATGGATACAGGGTGTCGTAAAGTTGTCGTAAAGATGTCGTAACGATGTCGTAAAGACGACGTCAAATTTTGTGCCCACTGGGTATACAATCGTGGAAACATGTCTTTGTTCATTTCGAACATGAAATCTAAACAAAAGATAAATTCCCTAACGTAATCGGTTAGGCTGGGTTGAAAATAAAAAATTCTTGAATTTGAAATCGATAAATTTTCTATTAGAAAAAAAAGACTTTTTTTTATACATTTCATTCAAAACTGACAATATTGGGAATCGATTTTACGCCCAAACGTTTCTCTTTACAATTATTAAAAGGGAGCGGTACACCAAAAAATAAAAAAAAATTAGTTTCTGCAAATATTAAAGGCATGCTGGGTGTCGATTTTTCATGTAACGTCATAATATGTTACTGTAATTGTGGTTTGTTGCCTTTACACAGTGTAAATATATTAAATTCGTGCCGAACTCCTAGATTCATGAATAGAATAGCTTGATAAAAACTGCACAAGCAGAAGCATGATTCATGACCACCATGAAATTTTTCTGTAAAAATTTTAAATGCAAAAGACATTAGTTATTATCTTTTTATTTTGTTACATCATGAAGACTATATTTTTGATTATTTGTAGAAAAGATAAAAGCAATTGTTTATTGCTTCAAATGAAATTAAAAACAAACAAACAAATTTCAGGAAATTTCAATTCGTAATTGCGTTAGCTGATCTTTTGAAGACAATTTTTCCTTTCTTTAATTTTTAATTTTGGAAATGAAGGAAGCTACATGACCAGAGCGAGTAGTATAAAAATTACGGCTGACTTTAAAACGTGATTTGTCATACAAAAAAAGAGGAAAAAACTTTTTTTTAAAAGATGCTGGTAAGCTTATTCAATCTATCGTCAAGTGGCCTCTAATATAGACATTTTTGGACTTTTATGGAGAACAGACCACCTAAGTAGTTCGAAAATAAAATTCAATAAAACTTCAAAAGTCTTGACATGTCCTCGAAAAAATAATAATAAAAATGTCCATAACTGCTGCGTCGTTAATATTTTAAAGTTTTATGGTCCCAAATTAAAGATAATACTTCGAAGAATGTTCGGTACAAAATTTAAATTTCTGCTGCTACTTTCATAGGTCCTGCCAGAAGTTGAAGAGAAGGTACAAAATACGGGAAATTCTTGCATTATTTTAACTTCGCACGTGATCTATTTTCTTCAGAATGTACAAAATATATCTGTAAGATGTCATTAGACGTGTAATCTAATCAGCATTATAACAGTTTTTCAAAAAGTTTCTCGCTGTTTTTCGGCACGTCGCTGTTTGGCTGATTGATCGGCAGTGTCCTAGGATTGGTCGGTTTGAATATCGACTCGCTCTTTCAGCTCGTGGTTCCTGTTAGAAAGAATATGCAGAAGCGGCTCAACAAGTAATCTGTAACTAACAAAAAATATCAACACGGTAGGACTTCAGCATTTCCCATAAATGAGGAAGCTCTCGCCCTCTCTGGAGCGTGAGTGCCCGCATTGGTAAAGCATATACGACAACAAATCAAGGACAATCAGACCTGTTTCTCATCATCATCGCGAGAGTCTTGAAGTAGGCTAGGCTTTCAGTCCAGTGTTTTAAGCGTCGAGGGCCCTGTTAGGAGCTGTGAAGACTTCCTCCCATAAAGAAAATACTGGTGCAGATCAAAGTTAGCTCCTAGCTACTAAGTTCGTTTCCAAAGCCTAGAAAAGAAGATCTGGGGCCATCCCTGGCACTGGAGGGATCCTAGATTTCCAATCAGGTTCCGGGACTATTGGAGGCAGCAAACGGATAGGCGAAATCAAATTTAAATTTAAATTTGAATTCTTAATTTTGGGTGGCAGCAACGAGTAAATCCCAGTTCTCTGACGGCCGTTCAGATTTCTGAAATCTCTCCTTGTCCCTCCTTGAGAACATCGAAGAGGCATGGTCATGTATAATAAACAAAAAAACTCTACGAATTATTTCTACATTCTTAAAATTAACCTAAGTATACCCTTTGAGTGCTGCGCCACGTGACGAGAGAACAGATTTCGCTTCAAACTTTAAATAATGATTAAAATAAAATAAATTGATATATAATTTCGTCTTGTTAGTGTTTAAACATGGTTTAATTGAAGTGAATATTTGTAATTGAAATAAATTTGTAAAAATAGTAAATATGATGAAGATAGTAACACACTGTGCTTTCTGTGGCGGGGTTTAAAGAAAGATGAAGAACCCAAGGTATATCGAATTACATCTATGTTATTTTGAGCATCATCGTTTCCATTTCTAGCACAGTTTGCAAAAAATTACAGTGCCAAACAATTCGAAAATGTAGACCTAGATGCGACAAACGCCATCATAAAAAATTATTATGTAGAGGATTACATTTATTGAGCAAAGATTGGAGAAAATAAAGCTTATACGAGAAGAAAATTTATTCTCGCAGAAGAAAAATTTGAATTATTAAATTTTGTTAGTAATTCTGTGGAAGATTTTAAGAAAATTCCTGAACATGGAATTCTTGGGAAGGCAACTACAGACGAACTTATGCTCTCCCTAAAATTATAAAAAACAGAAAAATCAGTTATCACAGTTTCAAGAATACCTACGGAAAGGGAAGTGCTGAAAGTAGCAATTTCGAGTTTCGATCAGATATGCTTCTTATTACGAATTACAATTAAAGTTCAAATTTTACTTCGAGGGATTTGGAAAGCTAACATTGGTTGTGATGTTGCAATAACTTGCAAAATGCCTAATGCGTTTAAAAGATGGTTAAAAGAATTGATAGGAATCAAGAATTTTATAATTCCGAGATTGTAATAATCGAAGCTGCAAGACGCAACAGAGGTTTAACTTTACATGTTTTCTGACCTCAGTGGCAAATCGTAGTCATCGGCTGTATATTTGCGAATTTAAGATGAAAGTGGAGTTAACGCTGTTTTAGTAACTTCAAAGGCAAGAGTGTCTCCTTTACGTGATTTTACGATACCAAAACTGGAACTGTTAGCAGCAGTTTTAAGTTTTAGACTTGCCAAGGCAACAGAAGAAGCTTTTGAGATAACAATTAACTCAAGACATTTCTGGTCCCACAATAGGACAGTTCTACGATAAATAAAAACTGAAAATAAACTTCTATGTTTGATAGCGTCTCCAATTGGCGAGATTTTAGAATAGACCAACCTCGAAACTGTTCCAACAGATGAAAATGTGGCTGACGACTGGACAAGAGATGCACCAATAAATAATTTTGACAGCAGATTTAATGAAAAAAGTGCAGAAGAACTAAGACATTTATCAACGAGTACCTTAAAGTAGGTAGAAGAATCGAAAAACAAAATGGTGTGCTCTGTAATTCTAACGCAATTTGTGCAATTCACGTAGAAAAAGCCCGATCATTGACAACGGATTCATGCATTATGGTAATAAGAAGATTTATGGCCAAAAGAGGCGGGATTAACATCATACATCCGACAAACGAAGCTCTGCAAAACTTTATTTGTTGATTTCTTTATCGTTGTTTATTGTTAATAAGTCCATTTGTATGATTCTTGTTTTTTGTCATAATTTGAATTTAATAAGCCGAAGTGTCAATCCCCTAGTAACCACGTCACAGCCGATCTTTATCACCGCAATCATTAGAGACATGCGCACAGAAAGCGTCTGGTATAAGCGGAATTGAGAAACCCCATTGGATATTGATACACATTACCGGAAGTTCGAAAACTGGGGCCGAACCGCAGAAGCAGAGGCTTATCGGTACTTAATAAATTATCAGAAGACCCATACGTAAAAATCCGTCGCGTTAAACGACCGCAGTCCAATGATAGAGAAACATAAGGCCCTCCGAGAGGATCGGGCCACCCACTACCACCAAGCATCGAGCCTCTTCCGCTACATGAACTCGCCTTTAGCAAGAAGCCTCTTGGACTTTTCTGAACCAAGAAAAGCTGAGGAAAGACCGGCATACGGGGGATACGCGGATAAAAATACGCTTCGGCGAAGAGCCCCGCAAGGATTTGAATTTAAAACCACTACGAGTCACAGTTATTATCATTGATAGGGGCCTCATGCGACCTCTCAGCAAACCAAATGACATGACGAGAATCGTAGACGAGTGGAAGGTCAAATCTGATGGGCAAAAGGGCTCAAATCTGGAGAAGTACTTGTGGGCGGTCAAAGAGGGCAAAGCCGCCTCTTTCTTCACAGGCGAGGCTCTGTCAGTTTTCGACAAAAGCAAAGGATTTCGAAGTCCAAATGAAGCGGGTGAACGCGAGCCTGACATGCGATTTTAGGAGTACCATCAGACGTTACGAATTTACTGACTACTTGTCACAGCAGCAGAATACGAAACGTGTAGTATTCACGATAGTTTGGCTCTAATGATCAGTTAAGCTAGTAGCATTCATGGTGCTGTTGTTTTAAAAGCTGTGAATATACGCAGAGAAAACCTAAAGCTCTATTAGCAACAACAACAATATTTTAAATATTTGAGTTGAATGTTAAATGACAATTAAGGAGCACCTTAAGGTCTTTAATCGTAGCAACCCTCACTACATTTACTCCGTCAATTGAGTAATGGCAAATCGACAGGAATTAACGCTAGATACATGATAATGTATTTAAATATTATCACCAGTGATGAAATAGTATCAAAGCAACTTAAAGAAGATATGAATCACAAATAAAATAAACTCTGTTTCCCCAAAATTTTAAAATTGAAAAGGCATATTACATTAGGATTTAACTGCAGCTCTGCAGGACTCAAACAGATCAGGTTAGCAATAAAATAATAAATTCATGTATTTTTTTACAATTTCTCTCATCTGATAAGAAATGTTTTCAACTATTTTTCTTTATCACTGAAAAAAAATTTACAATACAACGATAGAAAAATACAATAGAAAGAAAAACACATACCTCTCCTTAATTATTGATATTATTTGCTATTAATAAAATTGAAAAAAGTTACCACGTGAATTTTTGGTACAAATATGCAGCATAATTGAAACCTTGGAGGAGAGAAGGTTGGACCAATAAATATCTATTTTTCTGTTTCCATTGCTTAAACTATTGAGCGTATGTTGGTGTAATGTTTTCCATGATGCTCACTTACGTACATATGAATTTACGGTCATTCACTGCCACATAGTGTTAATAACTACATTAAAAAATGCGCATCGCCGCTGGTACTCTTTTACTGGCTTTTGCTGTTTTCCTTAATTCTATTGGTAATTATAAGATAATATCACATTCATATTATTTTTAAATAAATCTGCTATATCATCAGAGATGGTACCTTACCGACAGTTGATCAACCCTGTAAACCATGAAGGTGAAAATCTACACAATATTGATTGTGTAGATTGTGTAAATTGTCTAGATTGTGTAGATTGTGTAAATTGATCATATTTATAATTGTAAGTTAAATTTTTAAACAGATTGGTAAATTCTCTATCAAAAAGATCAGTTTATAATATGAATAGGTGAACTTTGGAGAATCTGACAGGATGAATAAAATTTTTTTAAGTTTATGAAATCTTTAACATCAAAAATTTTACAAAAACTTTAAAATTGGTTAAAAACAGTATTAAAAATTCTGTTAAAATTTAAATAAAACATGCAAATGTTTTTTTTTTTAATTTTGAAAATTCTACATTTTATTTACATGTCTTGAACGATTTACATATCTTAATAAATAATTTAGAAGGGGTGCTTCTATACAGCCAGTTACAGTGAAATCGTGTTATTTCTCTCGCCTCAGTTTTTTTTTAATTTTCACTGAAAACAGTGTCAAACGTTTTTCAACAAGTGACGGATTGTCCAGAATCCCCCCCCCCAAAAGTGATTTTATCAAGTAAAGTTTTTCTTTAATTTTAAGCTACAACCAGCAATTTTTTTAGTACTGGCAAAACAATTTTCGACTGAGCAGTTTTCTGCTTCGATGGGAAGATTCGACTCAATGGAACAATCGATCAGCTCATTGCATGAGAAGGTCGATCAGCTAAACAACAAAAACAAGGCGTTAAGAGAAGAA
>NC_046658.1:151629597-151637066 GCF_010883055.1 Belonocnema kinseyi
AGTTGGTAAGTCAAAGCTGCAAAATTGATTTTTTTGAAAGACAGGAGAGGAAAAATAATGTTGTGATCTTTTTTGAAATAGAAGAAGAGCAAAATGAAGGTACGAAAAAAAGAAAACTATGTGTTAAAAAACCATCACGAATTACCAGACTATGATTATCATTTTGAAGAGGTGCCCAATCCTCGTTCAACTTTCTTCATAAAATAACCAAAAATAATGCTTCTAGCCAATGTAAAAACTTGAAAGGAACCAGAATCGGATTATCAGATCTAATTTCGAATAAAGTCAATACCGAAGGTTTCTGTTAGTTGACTGTCAAATATTGATACTACCAACAACCAACAACCAATCAACAAAACTTTTTCCGTGATAATGTAAAGCCTAAGGCATCTAACTCGCCCTCAAGATTAGATAACGGGACACTAGACGATTTTTTAAGGTAGGATTCAAACCACCAAAAGATTCACACATATCGTAAACATGGCTCACTTATCAACCTCATTAGCTTTCAGCTTATTGGCTCAATTATAATGCAATCTGAATTACCGCTACAACAGAAAAAAGCACAGGTAGAGCGAGTTGTGGACTTCTTATTCTGTCAAAAAAAAAGATTTTTGAAATTTAGAAGCAGTACCATTATCAGTGAAGGATTTTTATGAAGACTCCTATAAAAGATAATCTATTATGGGACATTATCTCATAACTTTCCGATAATTTTAACATTAATAAAATGTTCAGAAAAACATGTTGCCAGTTTAAGCATCAAAGCTAAGAAAAGTTCTATTATAACATGAAAATCAGAGGCCGCTGAAATGTACCAAGAAAAAATAAAAGACTCGGAACTTTTTCTTTTGGATTAAAATTTATAACATATTAATAAACAATTTGCAAATTTAGTTACTGCAATTAAAACCACTGCTGACTGCATTTTTGGAAAGGAAAAATTTGAATAATGCTTTAAAAAGATCTAGCAACTCTAGGGATAATGAAAAAGACGAAAGTGTACTAAAAAATCTTCTTATAAGACACTTTTTAGAAAATTAAAAAATAAAACACAATTCGAAATTGAAGCACTGAACAAATTGGCGAACGTCAGAAACTCCAAAGACTTGACCGGCGGTGAACAGATTTCAAATTAAAAACTTAATTTAAGATTCACCACTGTTCCTAGAGATATGGCAGAATTATTTTGTGATCAGGAACTCATAAATTGTATAAATAATTGTAAAATAGGGAACGCTCTTAGTGAGGATAATTGCAAAAGAATTTATTAAATGTTTGCCGCTGAACTGACTTTTTATATCCAAAAATTCTTTAATGATAAAGAGGTTGTCTGTACCATATATTTACATTGTTCTCGGATATTTAAATGCAATTGAGATTGCATAAAAGCAAACTCTTTGGAATCTTCGTAGATTTACAGAAAGCATTTGATTCTAAACGTTTTAAAACTACGGAAGGATAACCTGATTGTTCAGAATTAAAAAAGGGTATACTACATGGGGAAATTCCTCAGCCTACTTCTCTTTGTACTGTTTGCAAAAGACTTGGAAATAGTTTGCCAAGTAAAGGGCTGCGAGGCATAAATAATAATGTTTATGTTGATCTACTGCTTCTTTTGTATTCGGATGCAATGGTCATATTTATTTATTCAAAAATAGATTTGAAAAAGAAACCCAATGCATTTGCTGAATATTTTCAGATCAATAAGCTAAGAATCAGCATAAAAAATAATATAGCTGTATTTAAAAACAGGCAGTAGAAGCTCAAAAATCGAACTTAAATGTACACTATTTGATAAAAAAATTAATTAAAATTCTAAACGATTATCTATACAATTTATAAAGCAAAATTAGCGTCAGGGTTAATCTTCTCAATCCTTATAATCCTAGATACTTAGAAGATGAAAGAGCGAATTATCTCTCAAAACTTTGTCAATTCTACGTATTGAGAGTAATTTAAAAATTACTTCTGTTAACGAATGGTTGCTACTCTTCATCATGTGATAGAAATAATAGTCCTATTAGATAACTGTATACTTTTAAAAGAAATAAAATTATATAATCATTAAATGATTAGCATTTTTTTATCTGCTTAAATTACAAAATTGACCCTTTAATCTAATAGATTTGGAATCTTGAAAAATTTTTAGACAAGAAAAACGTATGTTTCGAAACATAATAAGAATTTTTTTTTTAATAGAAAAATTTAGGATAATTTTACTTAAAAAGCGAAATTTAAATTTTTTAAAATTTTAAATTATGTCAGCAAATAATCGGGAAAAGTTAAAGTCAATTTTTCTATTTTGCAGGATTTTAAAAGATATTGGTAAAAAATTCCTTTCGGGTGATAATTTGAATGATTCAAAAAAATATCTAGATTTCTTAGAAGTATTATTAAAAGTTCCTATTTCTTGATAATTTTGGAAATTAAAACTCAAGTTCAAGTTAAGTCTTTCAAAAGTGTTTTAAAGGTTCACTCCATTAAACAAGTCCTTCAAAAGTTGGAGTGGCTACAACATTCAGGAAACTTCAGACAGACAGACATACATACAGAAAGACACCAACAAAATATTATTATTTCAAGAATCTGTGAGTGTATAAACGTTAAGATCCTTCAAAATCTAGAGATTGAAAATTTGGTCGATTACATTAAACTCTCATAAGTGTAAATAAAAATGCAAATAAAAATTTTAACAATTTGTTGATTTTGGAAATCAAGAGTCCAATTTTTATTCCTAAATCTTCCTAATTAAAAAAATTTTGAAATAAAATCATCAAGATTGGAAAAGAATCTAAATAAAAAGTTTTAATTCAAACTCAAAAAATATATGAATCAAAATTATAATATTTGGGTGATTTTCTAAATAAAACATTTTTCATTTCAAACTCTTAAATCTCCCAAATTGAATCAATTTTGAACGGGAATCTTCACAATTACAAACTTCTTTCATTTAGATTCTAAAGGTCGCATAACTTTTAATTGTAAATTTCCAAAATTAAAAGATCTTCAATTTTGTAGATTTAAAATTCAAATCTTTCTAATTTTGTAGAGTTACAACCTAGAACTTTTTCATTTGGACGATTTATAATCTAAGATATAAAACTTTTAAAGATTTTCAAATTAAATTTTCTGAACAATGCTGATTTAATGATTTTTAAGATTATATTCAAGTAAGGTAAATTCATGAATTTCCGAAGCATAGAATTATAAATTATTTAATTTTTAAGATTTAAAATTAAAATCAAAGCAATTGTATTTTGAAGGAAGTTCAAGTTACTTGAGTCAGTGACTGTATATTAGGCTGGTGCAAAAAACGCTTTTAGAGCTGCTGGGCAAGACACCCTCAAAAAGCTTTCATTTCTGGAGAAAGAAAATCCGTAATTTTTTTCTTTTGAATTTCGAATATTAAAGCATTTCACCGGGCTCTTCAAAATCCCATGTAATTAAAATTGAAAAATTTTGAATTTTTAAAAAGTTGAGCTCATGTTCCACGGTTTCATCGAAACATAAAAAACTTTTTAGGGTTTGAAGTGGAGTGTCGATGAAATAAAATTATACTAATCATTTTTATTTCCACAAAAAATTACTCTAATACTTACTATATTTAATTGTTCAAAGTAATGCATTTTTCTAAAAATATTATGCAATTATTTAGACAATTATTGATTGTCTATTTTCAAAATGTCTCAAAATTGAACCAGAGATATTAACTTTCTTTTTAAATTAGTATGCTATGCTACGTTTTTTGTATAATTGCATAATTTTCATACATTCGTTGTAATGTTTAATAAATTTATGTTTGTTTGATCAATCGTAATTTGCTCAAGCAGTTTTTTTTTTCGATAACTAAACAAACTAAATAAAATGGATCACATAAAATTATGTTTCTGGCTGTATAGTGCATAGAAAGAAGTAATTAACCACTTTTTAATTGTTGAAACCAATATAATTTGTTTAAATAATTACTTTTCTAAAAGTACTTTTAAAGTCGTAATTAATTGTATGTGTTCTGTTTTATTTCATTTTTTTAGTTATCGAGCAATAACTGCTTGAGCAAATAAAAATTGCTTAAACAAATAGAAACCTGTTAAAAATTATAAAAAATGTATCAAAATTATGTAATTATTCAACAAAAAGTAGCATAGGACATCAATGTGAAAAATTGGTTATTTCTGGCTGCATTTTTAGAAATTAAAAAAATAAATTATTAATTATGTTCTTAAGAAAATTTAGTACTTCAAACAATGGCAAAATATTGCATTTTATTCAGAAAGCGTTATGGTTGAAAGCTCTTAAATTTTAAAGAAGCAGCAAGTAAAAATTTGAACAATTTGCATATTTTAAACATTAAGAGTCAAGTTTTTAATCCTGCATATTAAAAATTAAAGAAATTTTAAAAGAAAATCACAAATTTTGAAAAAATACTGAATTCTAAGGGGGGATGAATGAAAAATATAAAATTGTAATGATTTTAAAGAACTATAGTAAAATTTCTCATCCAAACTTTAAAAATATACGACGTAAAATTATTAAATTTGGGTGATACTTAAAATAAAATGCCAGCTTTTTACTTACAGATCTGTGAGATTAAAGAAATTTCAAAAAATTGTAAACTTTTAATAACAATTAATTAAAAATGCTACACTTTGTATTTTAAACTGTCAATATTTTTAGCCATAACGCTTAATTGCAATTTTTTTTTTAAATTAAAAACTCTTCAATTTTGAAAATTTAAAATCTAAAGCTTTATAATTTTGTATAGTTACACGTAAAAACGTTTCCATTTGGACGATTTGCAATCGAATGTTTCAAAATTATGAATAGTTACAAATAAAATTTTCTGAAACATTATGATTTAATGATTTTCAAGATCATATGCAAATTGGGTTTTTCGTTATAAAATTATCAGAAGTTAAGGTTGCAAATTCATTAATTTATAAAGTATAGATTTAAAAATGATTAAACTTCCCATTTTTATATTGCAAATGTAAGTAACTTTTAACTTTTTTTGGAATAGTTTAATTTCCAAGACTTGAACTTAGAATCGAAGTAATTTTATTTTAAAGAAAGTCAATTTGCTTAAACCTACTGCTTTCGTGTTTCGTACAATATAATTGAGACTTAAATGAGATCATTTTTCAGAAGCTTGAATGTATTAAAAAAAATGATTTTAAATTCAAATCTAAAAATGGCATATATCTTTTTTTTCCCTAGTTAATCTTTTTAATGGATATTATTACATAAACATTCACCTATTGCTGTTTTTTCTTACAGAATTAATAAGTTCAGAACCGACTACTTTGGAGGATTTGTTTCCTGAATAAAACGGGGGCATGCCTGTGATCGAAAAATTAAGGTTTGCACATCAGTTTCCCAATTTCGAAACGTCTGCTGATAGACGTATGTACTATGATATAGTATTTTTATTTAAAAGGGCTCATATCATATTTGGGTGGCTGATGACGGGGAATAAAATTCGGGACTTTGGCCGTCTGTTTAGCCTTGAAAATGCATTCATCGTATTTGACACGAAAATAAACCAGTGGGTGAATGTGTCCAGTGATTTATCTCAGAAATTGGTTGCAAACCGTCTTTGGAAACTTCTCGCAGCGCGCGACAAAGCTGTTGCTAAACATGTATCAACATCTAACTATCCTGCGTACAAAGAAGCACACATTAGAGAATGTAGACTGGAAAACTATCAATTAGACATTGTCGAAAAAGAGCTAACATTAATTTTGTGTTCAAGTTACGGAAAATATTAGGCTTTTAATGCAATATTATGATCTTGAAAAAAAACAATTTACAGGTATTCCATATTATTCATGTTTCTCCAAAGATAGAATCCTATCACATCAGATATTGTTTTACGGTGAAATTATTGGATTTATTTTGACATAATTTCCGTTTTTTGCGTCATTTAGCAAAATTGTCTTGTTGACTGCATTTAATTGATTCTAAAACAAGTTTGATGTTTATTAGATATATAGATACAGTTACGAAAAAAAATTAGAATCATGCTAACGATTCAGCGGACGTATGCCACTTGTTACTATTCCGTACAACAACTCAAGTTGGCAGTCGCAGTCAAAACATAAAAATATTCATGTGAATGTAATTGTAAATGTAACTAATGTTACTGTAATTGAAAATGTAATTAATAATTTCAAATAAAACAAAATTAACAACTATAATCTAGTATTCATTCTTTCATTAATTTTTTTCCTCCATGAACCTCCTATATTTCCTGGGTAGAACATTAAACTATTCGGCTCAAAATTTGTGTAATTTGTTGAAAATTTATTTTTTTGGTGTTGGAAGTTTACACCTATTATTCAAGATTCCTTTTTCTCAATAGAATATTAATCTTATTGGTCAA
The DNA here is from genome assembly GCF_010883055.1 of Belonocnema kinseyi. Classification (NCBI taxonomy): domain Eukaryota; kingdom Metazoa; phylum Arthropoda; class Insecta; order Hymenoptera; family Cynipidae; genus Belonocnema; species Belonocnema kinseyi. Next base: position 151,635,980 of record NC_046658.1, read on the forward strand.
AATGTATTCTTATGGTTAAAAAATGTACTGTTGAGCTTTACTGCTCAATAAAACTCTTTTTCTTTCTGAAGCTTCAATCCAGCAGTTCAAGTGAGATAGTGGTTAGTGGACATCCATATACTCGTACTTCGTGGAAATTTTTCTTGGTTTGTCAGAAGGAATAAGAGGGGAAGTCAACAAATAAAAATGAACAATGTATAATATAAATGGCCCACTAGTATAGATGTATGGAAATATATTCTAGAAAACTCATCAATTTCAATGAAAAATGATAATAACAGCTCGTACCCGATTCCTCGCTGTTGCGATCTTCTTTTATTACATTGGGAAATATATTATATCATATCTAAAATTTTAAGTACACTAGAACGCTAACACGACTTTTCTTTTCTTTTTGTCTCACGCAACTTTTAAATTAAGATCTAGAATTAGTATTGATACAAATCTTTGGTATATCCTAGAATCTATCCCTTTCTGTTCAAATTTTAGTCATGGTATCTCGCATACATTTCTTAAACGGGAAATATAGAATATCAACAAAACTTTTAATTTTCAACCAATTATTCGAATTGTCATCCAAATAGATAAATTTTGAACCAACAAGTTCAATATGCTCCTCAAAAATACAAATAAAAATCAGCAGCGTGGAATATGGCATCTACTGTCAAATACTACCATTAACTCTATTACAAAATGCGGATCGCCGCTCGTACTCTACTCCTTACTTTTGCTAATTTCCACGATTCTTTGGGTAAATATAAAATAATATCATATTTATAATTTTTTATTCTAATTTGAAAACAGAGTGATACATTTTCTACGAGGGTAGTTCAATAAGTCCTTAGAATGAAGTATAAAAACAATTTTTTTTTGGTAAATTTTTTTTTATTTTTCAACATAATCTCCTTGGAGTTCTACACCCTTGGTCAATCGCTTTTCAAGTTTTTTTAATCCTTCAGAAAAGTGCGATTTCGGAAGTTCCTTGAAATAAGCACTTACAGAGGCAATGACGTCTTCGTTGTCTGGAAATCTCTGTCCACTGAGCCATTTTTTCAAGTTTGGAAATAAGAAAAAGTCACTGGGGGCT
>NC_046658.1:151637166-151642267 GCF_010883055.1 Belonocnema kinseyi
CGCATTTTGAAACACGTAAGCATAGTTTTCTGCAAAATCGAACATAATCAAGAAATGTTCAACTAATAATGTGGCTTTGAGGTTCTTCAGGAATGATGCCTGATGCTTTGCATAAAATTCATGAGACATCAATGAGAGTAATACAAAAAAATGGCATACTTGTAAACTGTTCCGCGGTATGCTGCCGCATAACGCACGAGTGCGAGCGCGAGGACTTACGCTACAACCGGCTCTGTAACTCAATGAATTTCAATTCGTCCATTTTCTCATTAGACATTTTTCATAGTAAAAAAGTCAAGCTTTCTTTTGAGACTATTTAAAATAAAATCGTAGATGCCTAAATTGCAAAAAAAGTTAAATAAACAATTGATTTATTGAATAAATTGTTTAAACAACTTTTTTGTTATAAATAATAAAATAGGGTGCAAGCGTGTAAAAAGCACTTTCCAAAACCCTCATAAAAATTTTAAATCGCGTAATTAGAAAGGAAGTTACAGGCGTTTGAATCTACCCCTGCAGGCATTGGGGTTGAAAATTCAACCCCCCCTCTCTTGGGGAGGGTTGGTAATCCTGGTCTATAAGTTTGTGGATTAACTACTTTTGGGTAGGCGAACATATTTCCAGAATTTAGAGACAATCGAAAAACATGACGTTATAATTTTGATTGTTTGCTTTAGAAATGTCTTTAATTTGACAGTCTTAAGGCAAAAACCTGACTTTTTATTTTAAGAATCACCTAAATTTAATCATTTTTAATTATAAATTTTCAAAGTTTGAATTGAATTAAGTCTTTTATTTTGATAATTTCCTTTCCAAATGTCTTCAACTTGGAAGATTTCAGATTAAAAAATGTAGACACCTATTTGAAATCTCCGAATATAAACTGGGACGAGACAAAGGATTCCAGTTTATACTCGACCATCAATAAATAAACATCTTTTGATACTGCCACTCGAGTTTAGTTGATTCCGCCCGCCGACCCCTTTGTAGATGTTACAGTCTCAGAAGTGGGATAAAAGGGAGGTTTTTTTTTGCTTTTCGCGAATCGTCGTTGACACCGTGTAATGCGGAAATAAAAAATTACGCGATCGAGAAGCGCGGTTGATCGATGGCATTGTTGAAAATGGCGGTCGGGCGTGGCTAGCGCGTTAAAACTTTTATGCTGGTCGACTGTTCATTCGGAAAAGGATGTCAAACTAGTGTTGCGGGCTCCAAATTTCTGGTTCAAGAAGCCGACGTGTATCTAGAATTTTCGGCGTGAGCAAGCCGACGTGAACTTAGAAATTTCGGCATGGGTAAGCCGACGTGAATTTAGAATTTTTGGCGTGGGTAAGGAGACGTGAATTTAGAATTTTCGGTTTGAGAAGCCGACTTGTGCCCAGAACTTTTAGCTTGAGCAAGCCGAAGGGTTCAAATGTGTCCGGGTTCAAGACTCCAGCGTATGATTTTACCTGTGATTGGGGATATATCGTTTTGAAAATTTGTCTTGTGAATTCTGTGGACTGAAATTGAATATAAACAGATGTTTTTGAGCATTCGGGGGAATTGAGGTGGGTTAAGTGACGTCACGCCCCGCAAAATTCGATTCTATTCGTGCTTGTGAAGATAGAGTGTAAAGCTGGCTGCATTTTCAACGGAAGTTAGAATCCATTATAAAGACACCTAAGGGGAAATAAGAGTGCAACAACGGGAAAGAGCAAGTTATTCGACGCTCTGTGGATTGTTTGAAAGACTGCCGTAAGTTTTTATTATTCGAAATGGCAGATAAAAATTAAATTGACGAAGAGTTGAACGAGAATTTTAGAAATCTGAATGCTGATAGTGCTGATGGTGAAAATCAACCTAACCGAGGAAATTCTCTAAAGAACAGCAACGATGAAGACAAACGTCACACTAATCATATGCCACAAAATGCGATCATGGTTAATGTTGCTAAGATTGTGGCGGCAATGATATGAGCAGTAATGGATGCCATGCGACAGAGTGGTCAACTGGCTAACAACGAGATCAATATTCAGCCTGTGCATAGAAACACACAACCATCAATACCAAAATATAGTGAAATCGGAAAACTGGTTCCGCCCTACGAGAAGGACGACGTTGATGACGTGGAAAAATGGATTCGTTGGGTGGACGAGATGCAGAATGCATATAGAGTTCTCGATGATATCATATAATTACAAGCATCGCGGAGACTGAGAAAAAGAGTGCTCGATTGATTAAATAACACTCCGGGTATAGTAAGCAAAATTTGGCCAGAAACGATGTGTGAACTTATCAAGATTTTCAAGTGTCGAGAAGATCCACTCACTCGCACTAAACGAATGGAATCTCGTGTATGGAAAATAGAAGAGAGGTTTTCGACTTATTTCCAAGACAAAGTAAAACTTTTTACGAAACATGATAGTGCAGAAAACTACGAAAGTGTAGTGGACTTACTTGATGGAATGCAAAGAATCACCAAAAATGAGCTGTTTATGCCAAGTCCGAGGTGCTACAGCTGTCACCGGTTCGGGCAAAGAAAATATTTTTGCGGAATTTTCCTGATAGCAAATTTTTAGATGAATTGGAGCAGCGACGTTTTTATACAGGTATTAACATTTAGCCTTTAAATATTATAGGTTATATTAAAGTAAACGTAAAGTTGCAACCTTTGACTGGTGAAGAGTTACCGTTTCTTTTCGCAATTGTTTCGGACAATACTATGAGTCATGATGCGATATTAGGTCGAGACTTGTTGAATACTCCCGGGATAACCTTACTTAGACGAGGCAAAGTAACTATATAATATGAGAACCCAGAAAACGACATTATGTTAATAAACGTTTTGGAAAATCTCGATAACAAACTAACTGATTTATCTATGAGTAAACTAGAAGATAACGTGACTCATGAAAAAAGTGTCAACTAGAAAAATTGGTTCACGCATACCATGAAAATCGCAAAACCTGAATCCAATTCCGTTTGAGATGGATATTTACTTAACATTTAATCGACAATCTGTTGAAACGTGGTTTTATAAGGCCTATTCAATCCAACTACACCAGTCCTATTGCATTAGCTGAAAAGAAAACTGGTGAACTACGACTATGTGTTGATTTTAGATCCTTGAATAAAATTACAGTAAAGTAAAATTACTTTGGACAGGCTTCAAAGGCAAAGAATGGTTTACTAAATTAGATTTAAAAGATGGGTTTCACCATATGCGAATGGAGGATATCGATTATTTGGGTTGCCTGGTTAGTGGTAAGGGGATATAGCCTAGTCAAGAGCACATTAGAGCAATATTAAGGTATCCAGATCATAAAAGAAGTAAACAAGAGCAGCAGTTTCTAGGGCTTGTGGGGTTTTTCAGAAGGTTCAATCCAAATTTCTCTTTGATAACGAAGTCACTGTATAATCTTTTGAAGAAAGAAGCTGAGTTTACTTTCGGGGAAAAAGAGATGCGAGCTTTTGATATTTTAATAGAACGAATGGTTACCGAACCAGTTTTAGCATTTTATTCTCCATTGGTTTATACTGAGCGACATACAGATGCCAGTTCTCTTGGGTTTGCGGCTATCCTCTTAAAAAAAAGAAAGATGGGCAATTAAAACCAGTGTTCTTTTTTAGTAAACGCACAACAGATTATGAGAACAAATATTATAGCTACGAACTTGAAATGCTGGCAATCGTCTATGCGCTAGAACGCTTTAGAGTTTGTCTTCTGGGACTCCCTTTTATAATCAGGACCGGTTGTAGACGCTTTAAGTAGAGAAGTTTTTGTAATTGAACCACTTATTTTTGAACAAGATCTTATGTTTAAGCAATTATCTAATCCCGAGCTTGAAGAGATTCGTCAACACCTTGAATATGAAGAAAGTGATAAATATGAACTGCGTTATGGTTTGATTTTCCGAAAACATAATGACTCATAACTTTTCTATTAACCTTTTAGTATGTTTCCTAGCGTTATCAGATCTTGTCACGACGGCATAGTTCACGTCATGGTCGACAAAACAGTCGAACTTATTCTGAGAGCCTATTGGTTTAGAGACTTGAGGAAAAGTGTAAGAGAACATGTGGGAAGCTGTTCAAAATGCTTAGTTCAAAGTGCGAGCGATAGGATGCTCTTCTGCTAGATTACTCTTTGGAGCAGACCAGATAGGATAACCGACGAAATATGAATGCGGTGATTTAATTGTAATTCCGAATATTGGAACTGAACCTAGTGTGAACCACAAATTTTTGCCGAAAAAAGGGCCTGTACACGGGTCATTGTATTTTAATTATCAATTAATAAACCTCTGTTGATACCAAAATAAACTTGAGTTTTGATTCTCAAAATCATTAGGAATTGTGAATTTGTATTCAATACATTTTTATAATTAATTTTTTTAAGCTTGAAATATTTAAAATCGCATAACTTGAAAATTTTAAATCATAAAATTAAAGAGTTTTAATTTGAAAAATTGCAAATTATAAACAATGCAAGTTTTCAGTTTTACAATTGAGAATATTGTAATTTTATTAATTTACATTAAAAATTTTTTGAATTTAAAAGATTTGAATTTTTTAAAATTATCCTTTTATCTTTGAAATCATCCAAGTATTTAATTAAGAATATTAAATAAATATTATTTTAATTACCAATTCAAGATTAATATAAATAAATAGATATTCATTAAAAATAATAATAATGAAAATTAAAAATCTATTTCAAAATGTTTGTGTATTTTTACACGCAAGGACTTATATTGCGGACCAATTTGCTATGTTTCAGAGTAGTATGAATAACACATATGGCCACATGGTCTATCGCAATACAAAAGAGAGAATCAGTGCAAATCCGAAACATCGCTATACGTCATTTTAAAACATGTAAAAATCAAATTATTGTTTTGGAAGATTGCTAGCCAGTTTTTTTTGCTTTTAGAGATTTTATAAATTTGAGAAATAAATCTATTTAGCTTTTATGATTCTCTAAAATTCCCCTTTTCAAGTAAAAAACTAATCTTCTTGGTACGAGGGTAGTTCAATAAGTCCTTAGAATGACCAACAGATGGCGCGCGAATCGCTCCAAATAATCTGTTTTCAGTCAGCACCACTCCCGACTAGATAT
>NC_046658.1:151642367-151643918 GCF_010883055.1 Belonocnema kinseyi
AAATTAAAATTCGAAAATTTTTTCTAAAGCCTCCAGGGGACTTCGTTTTCGCACGAAAAAATTTTATGTGCCCTTATTGCATCCGGACCCACAATTGAGACTGAAAGACGCGACAGTTCGGGAACATCAACGGTAAGTGAGAACGAGTCGCGGCGTGCTCCCGACTCGTTCCTCTTCTCGCCTTCTCCTTCCTGTCGCTCAAGCGCTGATTGGTTAAAGTTGGCGGGACGGCAGGCAGTGCGTCGTAGTGAACTTCAGTGCCGACTACTAGGGGTGCTAGCGGTCCCCGTAGTCCTTTTTATCTTCCTCATGTCACGATTCCGGACCATCCAAACGTATCTTAGTCGATGGATAATTATTTTCCTTACTCTCCGGTAAGACCTATTGGCTACAGCCTGGAACCCAAATGCATCCTGTCATCAGCAATAGGTCTCCTCTGGTACCAGTAGTCCCGATAGTAATAGTCCGGGCCTGGGCTAAAGAGCTCCCACTAGTCATGCTGGGGATATAAGAAAAAAAAAACTTTTCAAAAGAAGTATCGTAGAGTTCCATGCCTGGTGGAGAAGTCGAATTTGGAATTTTTGAAACAGTCTAGAATATTCCTCAAATCCAGTCGGCATGTCAACAAAAGTCTTCTTGAGGGGTGACGTACTCATCAAATAGTTGGTTGGTAGTCCATGTTTCGGCGGGAGAATTTGAATAGCTTCAAGTTCCACATAATGCCCAACGTCGTATAACTGGTTCTCTATGTGTCCTCTGCAGTCCCAGGTGTCGAAGATGTCCCTCGAAATACCTCTCAGTCGGCGACGATCCGCAGATTACATAATAAAATAAACAAAACAAAGTGAAATCAGTACACAATATACAATTTTCTTATAATTACAGTTGCTAGACGTGGAGTACCGTGCAGTTCCCAAGACGTCCTTTAAAAACCCCTCAAATCAGCAAAAAAAGAACAAAAAAATTAAATAAATTGAAATTTTGTGAGTTGCAAAAATTTTGCAACGTCACAGCCTAAATCTTTGAATCTATGATAAAAAGAGAGAACCCCACCCCCTGCGCGATGTTTGTAGTTTTAAGGTTTAAAATTTCTTTTTCATCAAAAAAATTGTGATAAATGTATATAAGGGGCATTATTCCTCAACTGCCCCAACTCAAAAAATCATGTTTTTCGATTGTCTCTAAATTCTGGGAATATGTTCGCCTACCCAACAGTAGTTAATTCACAAACGTATAGACCAGGATTACCAACCCTCCTCAAGTGAGGGGGGGGGGGGGTTGAATTTTCAACCCCAATGCCTCCAGGGGCAGTTTTAAACGCCTGTGACTTCCTTTCTAATTACGCGATTTAAAATTTTTATGAGGGTTTCGGAAAGTGCTTTTTACACGCTTTCATCCTATTTTATTATTTATAACAAAAAAATTGTTTAAACAATTTTTTCAATAAACCAATTGTTTATTTAACTTTTTTCGCAATTTAGGCATCTACGATTTTTTTAAAATAGTCTCAAAAGAAAGCTTGACTTTTTTACTATGAAAAATGTCTAATAA
>NC_046658.1:151644018-151689349 GCF_010883055.1 Belonocnema kinseyi
AAAATTAAAATTCGAAAATTTTTTCTAAAGCCTCCAGGGGACTTCGTTTTCGCACGAAAAAATTTTATGTGCCCTTATTGCATCCGGACCCACAATTTAATTTTTTTTTGTGTAGTAAAAAGCATTATTGTCCGAAAACTGCCTTGTGATCACTCTTGCTCATGTTGAGCCGTTTTTTTTATTGTTGTAAAAAATTTTAGCCTAATGAAGCCGTTTTGAGAAAGTACTTTTTTCTGGCACGTGGTCGGGGCGAAGTTTCATGGCTGGGTCTTGCTAAGATTTCTTATTGATGCTTATGTTGTTGAAATTAATTCTGTTTATTGAATTTCTCGCAACCTAACATGCGAGAATTAGTTCGTGAATTTTAGTGTCTGAAAGATATAGTACCGAAGTTAGGTGTTGATTTTTTTTTTGTAAATAAAATAACATTCTCACAAGGCATTAAATGAACAATTATTAAGCACAAATTAATTTATATTGAATAACAACATAAAGCATGAAAAGATAAAGCCAAGATGACTGTCTCGGTACCTGTCCCCTCACAAGGCATTAAATAAACAATTATTAAACACAAATTAATTTATATTGAATAACAACATAAAGCATGAAAAGATAAAGCCAAGATGACTGTCTCGGTTCCTGCCCCCCTCCTCTTCCAACCGTCCCTTATTAACTGAAGTTTGGTGAGACTGTCGTTACAGCTACAATCTCCACCATATGACGAATTTCACTTAACTTCGACATGATTTCGACTCGCAAAATAAATGTATTGCATAAAGGTGGTGGTTGGGCGTATAATATAAACAATGAATAATACAAACAATAAAATAGCCTCGGAAAGGACTAGAACTTTAATTGAAAAAAGACATGCACACGGTAAATGTGAAGGTAAGGTTTCAGGCGACGAATAGATATCAGGAGTAGATGGCGAATCACATGGTAGGCAAAACAATCTCGAATCAAAATTGAGAACCTACAGAAACCGAATGTGCGAATAGATTTCCAAAATAAGATAATCGAAAGTATGGATAAGGCAACTTGGTAGGAGCTAATAAAAACCAAGATATAGAGGGCGCATGGAGAATGCTCCGGGATATCGTTGTTAGGTTTGCGATCGAAGTGTGTGGTACCGCGGTTGTAGGAAGAATGTCTGGTGATGCGTGGTGGAATGATGAAATTCAGGCTGACCAAAAAGCGAAGAAATAAGTGTAGATGAGAACTTTGAGCATCGGAGGTCTTAGCAATGAGGAAATAAATAGACGTATAAATGATTACAGACGAAAAAGAAAAGACTCAAACGATTAATTAAGAAAATTAAAGATAAAATTAGAGCAGAAGAAGGGAAGAAAATACAAAACGACTTTGAAGGAAGCAAGAAACTGCTTTATAAAAAAATGAAGGGAAATAAAAGTACAGAATTTGTCAACATAAGAAATAGTAATCGAGAAATTCTATATGATGCAGACGGAATACGAGAGGATTTCAGAGTCTATTTTAGAAGATAATTTGGAGATGAAGCTGTAGGACACTACAACTGCGATTATCGTGCCAATATACATAAGAAATGGAGATGAAAGCGACTGCAATAATTAGAGAGGAATTAGCTTATCAAGTACCGTTAGCAAAATGTACTTCAAAATACTTATTCGTAGGGTGATGAGAATAACAAAAGAAAAGATTTGGAAAGTCCAAAGTGGTTTTATGCCAGGTAGGTCGTGTACGGATTAAATATTTAGCTTAAGGCAAATTATAGAAAAAAGTTATAAAAGCTATAAAAACAATATATACGGGTAGCAAAGCTAGTGTAAGGGTAAAATGGGATTTGAGTGACTCGTTCGATATCATTCAAGAAGTTAGACAAGGATGCGTTATGTCTTCATGATTATTTATATTATTTATTAACAAGTGTTTAAGAATGGCTCTTTTCGACGAAGAGAGTGTGGGTCTCGGAACAGTAAGGGTACGTGGGTTAGCGTTCGCAGATGATAAGTTTGTTATGACAGAGTCCATCGAAGACTTGCAAAGAATGTTGAATAAATTAGATGCAAGCATAAAGAGCATGGGCCTCAAAATTAACATAAATAAAACAAAAATTATAGTGTTCCAAGGAAAGAGTGGGAAAACACTATTCAATATTTTATTAAATGACGAGAGAATTTAACAAGTTGATAAGTTTGTATACCTTGGTAGCTTATTTACTAGGGACGGAAATATAGATGAGGAATTAGATAGAAGCATAAATGACGGTAGCAAGGTTATTGGTAGAGCTGGTCCCCTTATCAGAAGTAAAAATATATCAATGCTAAAATGGCAATACATAACTCTATATTTGTACCGATCACGAGAATTCCGGATCAATCTAAAAATGTTATATCCGTTCCTCACATTACTCCCTTCCCCAGCGAGTGAGTCACGCCTACCCCGAAAGGGAACTGGCTTAATGGCGTAATAATAATAATAATAATAATACAATATTCCAAATTGAATCTATTTCGGACGAAAATCCTCACAACTACAGACTTTTTCGATTTAAATTGTAAAAGTCGCATAACTTTGAATTGTAAATTGTCAAATTGAAAGCTCTTTAGTTTTAAAGATTTATAATTCAACTTCCTATAATTTTGTAGAGTTAGAAATTTTTAATTTCTATTTGGACGATTTGTAATCTAAAATTTTGAAACTTTAAAGATGTCTGAACAAATTTTTTGAACTTTGACGATTTTTATGAGTTTCAAGATTATAATTAAGCTAGGTTCTCGGTTCCACAATTATATAGAGTTACAGTTGTTAATTCATATGTTTTAAAAATAAATAATTACAAGTTATTCAATTTATTTTGAATGTATGTAACTTTTAATTTTTGTTGGAATAGTTTAATCTCTAACATTTTAAATTAAAATAAGAGCAATTTTATAGATTTGCAATTCCAAATTCTTTAATTGCAAATAATAAAAATAATAACCGTAATCCAAATAAAAAACTAGAAACTTTGCAAGGAGTTCAAGTGACTTAAATCAGTCACTGTATATTTTTCAATCTACTATTTTTATGTTTCTTATGATGTAACTGATGCGTTGAGGAAATTCTTTTTCAGAAGCTTTAATTAATAAAAAAATTATTTCAAATTTTATTTTAAAAATTGCATGAAACTTTTTTTATTATTTTCATTCATTACATAAACATTTACCTATTGCTGTTTGTTTTTACAGAATTAATAATTTCACAAACAAGGACTTTAGAAGATCTATATTCTGAATATAAAGGGGACATGCCTCAAGTTGAAACATTGAAGTTCGCACATCAGTTCCCTAATTTCAAAACATTTTCTGGTAAACATATGTGCTATAATAGGGTTGATTTAATTAGAAGGGAATTAAAGAGATTTAATTCAGGAATCAGGCCGTCTTTTTGGCCTTGAAAATGTATTTATCGTATTTGGAACGAACAGAGACCAGTGGGTGACTGTCTCCGATAATTTAGCGCAAAAATTGGGTGCAAATCGTGTTTCGAAACTTGTTGTGGCGCGCAATAAAGCTATCGCTACACACGTCTCAATATCAAGCAATCCAGCATACAAAGAAGCACACATTAAAGCATGCAGAATGGCGAGCAATCGATTAGACGTTGTCGAAGAACAGCAAGTAAATATTCTAAAAAGATTTGGGACAAACCTTTTGAAAGAGCATTGAAGAAATCATGGGAGAATACAGTCAAGCATATAATCGGGAATTTATGCGTTATTTATTGCAGCATAGAGATTATAATATAAACGGGCATAGAGCAAGGCCTAATTAAAGAAACTTTAAGTCTTAGACGACGTTACAGAAGACGCACCAACCAATACAAAATAATACATAAAGCTTATGAAAAGAGAAAATATTAAACTTTTAATGTAATATAAGGAACTCAAAAAGAACATTCATTCTCAGTTGACGCACATTGTTCAAGTTTCTCCTATGGTAGAGTCTAATCACATTAGATTTTGTTGCAATTCAAAAAACAAATTTCTTTGTCTGAAGATCGTCTTGTTAATTGCATTTGGTTGATTTTAGAAAACTTTTCGTTTGCATGAACGGAATCAACCAAAAAACATGAAAATTTAAATGTAATTGTAAACGTAAATGTGGTATTCAGTGTTACCAGGATGACATTTCAAAACTTGGTTCTTTTGTATACTTAATTGGACTAAAGTCACCACACAGGTTTTACTGCGATTTTCCTTGTGCGCTACCAAAATATTGTGGGTAAATACTATCACAAATATTCTAAAAGTCACGCACAGCTTCTGGGATCAATTACTTTTAGGGATCACAAACTCAAATTAAACATTTATAAACCTTTTCATGTTTTTGAGGCAGCATTAATAATCATCAAAGCTGATATTTGTTATAAGATATACAGGTATACCTAAATACAGAATAAAAAATATGCATCCAACTTTATTCTTAAATTAAAGTGATTTTCTTCTTGACTATTCGATTTACAGGTTGAGTAAGCTACTGACTAAAATCGGCGAGAAAGTTGCAGGCATCTGTGTTTGAATCTTAATAACTCAGCCAAAACTATATAGCCATACTATCCTTTTAGGTCGATACAGCGAGTCCAACGATTTTTTCTAACTTTTTGAGACCGTCCGAAAAGTACTCGATTTGAAGGTCTCCAAATTACGCCTCAGTTTCAACTATGAGCTCCCCATTTAAGTAAAAACGCTTACCGGTGAGCCATCTCTTCAGGGTAGGGAACAAGTAATAGTCGCTGGGGGCCAGGTCTGTTGAATACGGTGGCTGAGGAACCAATTCGAAGCCGATTTCATGCAATTTTGCTTGTGCAACTAAGCATGAATGAACAGGCGCATTGTCGTGATGATAAAGCGGTTTTTTCTTCTGCAAATGCGGTCGTTTTTTGGCGATTTCGATTTTCAATCGGTTCAATAATGATGAATAGTATGCTCCGGTTATGGTTTTACCTTTTTCAAGATAGTCCATCGCGCGCAGAGCTTCTTCATACCCAAAACTGAATGCACGATATTGCCCACACGTTCCAATGATATGCCTACAGCATTAGCAACCTCTCTCAATTTCACTTTGGGATCATTCAACATCATATCATGGATTTTTTCGACATTTTCTGGTGTAGTGACCTGTTTTGAGCGCCCAGATCGTTCAGCATCAAGTCTGCTCGTACGGCCACAACGAAACTCGGTAAACCACATATGAATCGTTCCAATCGACGGTGCAGAGTCCGGGTAATACTTATCCAGCTTGGCCTTGGTCTCGGATATCGTTTTCTTGCGAAGATAGTAGTGTTTGATCAAAACTCGAAACTCAGATTTTTCCATATTAAAAAAAACTCGGAGGTCAGTCGCTTCTCAGAGCTGTAATTTGTAAATGCGTAAACATAAATGGCTAAAGTTTTGACAGGCGTCATTTGAAGGATCAAGCTCGACGAAAATGGTTCACATTAGTGAATAGTAATGCCATCGCTTAGAATTTTCAGGTACTTATCAGACTACCTAGTAGGCTGAAAAATGTATAAAAAGTTAGGAATTTCGCACGCATTTAAGAAGAGTAAACTTTAGCGCATTAATTTTTATACAAAGGGCAATGGGAAAAATTGACAAATATTAAGGAAACATTTATAAACAAATTGCAATTAACAAATTTGAAAAATAATGAAAATTGTTACTTAAAATTACAACAATGCACAATTGTACTATATTCAATTCCAATGAAGATGTTAAAGCCGTACATTCTTGTTATTTTAAGCAACAATTTTTATTATTTCTCAAATTTGTTCCGAGTAAGTTGTTCACAAATGTTTTTCTTATATTCATGACTGTTACAAATTTTTTCCATTGCATTTGTAAAAAAGATAATCCTTTAAACTAGAACCCTTCTAAATGTGTCCCAAATTCCTTACGTTTTTTCACATTTTTTATCCAGCAAAGCACACCTTTTTTACATTAAAGTTACATTTTCTCGTCGATACTAAGGGTCATTTTCCTTTATTCTATTTATAAAATATATAACAATATGCCATATCTATAATTTTAGGAGGACAAGAAAACAAACACGATAATTCTATTCGTTTTGTCTCACGCAATTTATAAATTAAAAGAAAATAACAAAGTAAAAAAGCATCAGCTAACTTTTGAACAAAAGGAGATGAATTCTCAACAAAATATCATTTGAAATTAAAGCGATTCTAATTTTGAATCTAAACCAGTTTTATTCGACCAAAAAGTTTAATTTTGATTGATATTGATGAATCTCCAACCGGACAACGAGTGACAATAAAAATACGATAAACAAATTTTTTATTGAAAATAAGAAATAAATAGTCATGAAATAACCTAATTATATTAAATTTTAATAAAAAATGGAATAAACAAGCATTTCGAAAAAAAATAATTTTTAAATAGAGAATGGATAGCGACAATTTAGCGCGCAACCTTGCGGCTATCAAACAAGTGTTCTACTAGGAAGCTACCGACGCTTTAAAATACTTTTACACAGGTTCGATGACCATCCAATCGCAATTTTTAAAATTAATTTTTGTCGAAAATGTGTCAGAATGCGTCTTCTTGATTTTTCTCAGATGACTTTTTTTAAAGGAGGACTGTAAAAATGCCTAATGCCCTGACCACATTCTAACTTTTGAGCACATCACTCTATGTATAGGCTCGTAGACCACAAGGAACGAATGTGAGTGTAGGTCTTGCCCACACTAAGAAGTCTTGACGTTCCCTTTACGATGTTCACTTAGGTGAGAATTGCACTCTTTGATAGTTTTTAGAATTCAGTTTGTATTTTTACGTCATGAAATTCTGTTTATTTCGATGGCTACTACTTGCTAGACGTTAATTATTTATTCATTACAAATGTAAAATCCAGTTTTCGAAGTACACAAAATTTTTGGTTATTTTCTGGTCATACTGCTTCCCCGGAATTCCCGTTAACCGAAGAGCCGTGCCACTGTTATTCTTCGTATGAAAATTAGCTTAAATTCAAGAGATTTTAGTGAGCAAAAGGGTGTCTAAAAAAGAAATCCATTTCATGAGTAATGATTATATAATTCACACTCTAACATAATTAATATGAAAACACAAAGTTATACAGTAATTATATTTAGGCTAGAGAACTACAAGGGGTGCTGACAGAAATTAGTTAAGTATTCGGTGCGCTTTTAAAACTCAACTGTTACGTCTTTCCGTTGCAGATTTTAAAAAAAGGATAAAATTCGCAAATTTTAAAGGTGGGATTAAAAATCCAGAGTCCGAAGGCGTTACAAGTTCTGATAATCTATGATGTAAGAGGGATAATTGCGAAAAGGATTCCTCGGGTACGGTCACTGGTTTTCACGTCTAATGCCATTAACGTTTAGGTACTTAAAATAGACCCTAAATAGTCAACAGGTTGAAAGACTTAACGCTAACAAATGATAAAAGCATAAATTGTGAGATTTGGAAGAAATCCTTAAATTCGAAATTAAGGTAATCGAGAGTAACAATATTAACAATACAATTTATCCTAAGAAAGTGGATACAGATACGTTTTAGGGCAGATGTTTTTACATCATGAACAATAGCTTAAGTAAATCTCAACAGCAACATACTGAGAATATACCTCTCGGTTGCCAAGCTACCTAACCATGCTTGACAACATAGAAATCGCTGTTTTAAATAACTTTATACATCAACTAAACAAAATGTTGAAACCTTTTCTAAAATCAGCAAATTGCAGTGAAAAAAAAACAATGTTGCTAACTTAGTAAATTAACCGATATTATTTTCACTCATATTTAAAATTTTGACGGTGATGCTATGGCGTCACCTGTAAGATCACCCAAGCATTCCTGTTTTTTAAGTGTGCCTCATTCTATGCCCGTGCATATTAAATTCTCCATGTTGGACTAAATATCGGGCAAATCCTTCAGTGTATTTTTCACTGTATTCTTGCTTTATTGTTATAATGCAGTTTGTAATGTTTTTTCTAGGCGTAAAATTCAAAATCATTCTTTGCTGTTCTTCTACAATGTCTACACGATCATTTGCCTCTCTACATGCTCTCAGGTGCGCTTGTTTGTATGCAGGAATGTTCGATGATGAGAAATGTGTAGCAGCAACTTCATCGCGTGCAATAACAAATTGCAAAACACGATTTGCACCCAATTTCACAGATAAATCCTGATGCACAGTAATCCACTCTTGTTCATTCGTGTCAAATACGATAAATATATTTGCCCGGCCAAACAGATAGTATGCATTTTTAATAAAACCTCCTTTCAGATATCCGAATATGATGTGAGACCTTTTCAGGAATTCATATTTATAATAGCCAATAGGTTGATCATGAAACCTGTCGAAATTTCGAAACTGCTCGAACTGTTCAAAGCTTATTCTTTCGACCGGAGGCAAGATACCGCTGAATCCAGGGAATAAATCCTCTAAAGTCGTCGGATGTGAACTTATTAATTCTGTAAGAAGAAATAGCAATAGGTAAATGTTTATACAATACATATAATGTGCTTAAGTGGGACGATGGTCGTGGGGGCTAAAGCGTAGGCTTTGGACCCACTCCTTCGGCTTGCGGGTTCGATTCCCGCCTCGCACTCTGGAAGAGTCTCGGTGGCCCATGCGGTGGCTGTTGCTCTTGGTGGTTCGGAACCCACCCTAAACTGTAGATCCCCCTTCCACCACCAAGTAATTGTGTGGGGGGTGTGTAAACGAATAGAGAAGGTGTAAGAAAAAAATGTAAACCTTTAGGGGACACATTAGAAGCTTCCATATAATGTGCTTTAGAACGATTACGTAGGGAAACGAATAGTTGATAATTACATACATTTAAAATATGAATTTCGAAAATTAAATAATTTATAATTCTATATTTTAAAAAATTATTAGCTTATAACTGTAACTGTTGATAATAAATGTATCGAGAAACTAGCTTAAATTTATCTTGAAAATCATTCAAATCGTCATAACTCAGAAAATCTTATTTATACATTTTTAAATTTTTAAATCTTAGATTACAGGTCGTCAAAATCTAAAAGTTCCAAATTTTAACTTTGCATATTTATAGAGCTTTATATTGTACATTTTCTGAATTAAAGAGCGTTCAATTTTGAAAATTCACGTTTTAAATTGTTGTGAATTCTAGGATTTAATTCGAAACATTCTGTAAATTTTATGATTTTAATCCGAAATTGATGTAATTTTGAATTGAAAAATCTATTTTTAATCTTCAAGTTCGTCAAAACTACACATAAAATTTCAATACTTATTTCAAATCAGAGTTTTTGAAATTTTGACAATTTAAAATTTAAAAAAACGTTTCGAAAGTTGTTCAATTTAAAAGATCTAGAAGACAAAACTCCATACCTCCTTTAGAATTAGGTCTTTTTTATTCAATTTTGCTGATTCCCTTTCCAAATTTCTTTAATTTAAAGGATTGATTATTAAGAACTTGACTATAGATTTTTTAGAAGCAAACAAAATTGAACAATTTTAATTTGTTTGTCTTTGAAATTTAGAAGTTTTCAATTTTAACGTTCCAAATTGTTCAAATAAAAATGTTAAACTCTCGACATTAGAAGTTGTTTACTTTAATAATTTATATTAAAAATTAGGCATGTTTTTATATGTAAAATATAAAATTGTGCTATTCAAGGCATTTCTAAGAAATATTTTAAAACATCTTAAATCCTTAGGAAAGATCTAGATCTTTTAATTTCTAATCTTTAATATCTAAGAGTTTTTGATTTGAAAAATTTACAATAAAAAATTATGGAAATTAAATTTCTCTAAATTCGAAACTCAGAAATTTTCATAATTAAAAACTTTAATTTTATGAAAATACATCCTTAAAATTCAGAACTTTTCAATTTTAACTTGTCAAAATAGTGGCATTAAAAATTGTGAAGCTAAAAAATTACCAATTTCCAACTTGAAATATACACAATTAAAAGTGGTTCGAGGATATGCATTAAAGAATTCAATTCAAAAGTAAAGTTTTAAATTTAAAGAGGTTTGAATTTGGACAGCTTGTAATTTAAAATATTTTAAACTTTAAGTTTAACAATTTTAAATCTTATAATTTTTAAGATTTAAAGTTGGAAAATTGTCTTTTCATCTTTCAAATTATCAAAATTTTTAAAATAAAAGATAAAATCAATATTAACATTTTTATCAATTCAAAAAAAATTCACATTAGGTCATATATGAAAGGAATTTTGGTATGGATAATATTCTTTGAGTTTTACGTGCAAGGAAAAAACAATGGTGACTATAAAGGGCAAACTGTTGTATAACATATATTTATTCCTCTTTTATACCGATATAAAAATATATTTATGGAAAAAATATAATTGAATATCATATGAATAAATAATTACTAAATATAATAATAATTAATAGTTTATCGCAAAATTTCTTTGATGCATTAAAACGTATTGATTTAGTTGCGTACTAATATAATTTCCTCCTGAGAAATATAAATGACACATGACCTGACATAACGGTATTTAAATAAAAATTACTTCAATTTTATCTAAATTATTTTATCTTTTAAAATTAAGGGAATTGCCCTAAAATCTTTGCGATTCTTACTCCACATTTTTGGAAATCATTTTAAATAATTTGGAAACTTATAAAACTACAAAATATTATTTTTAAGGAATTAGCTTATTAAATTATTTTAGGGGAACATTTTTAATTTAAGAAGATTTATGAAGATTTTTAGAAAAAATGCAAATTATTTAATACAACATATAAATCATTTAAAGTATGAAAATAGAATGTATATTTTTCCACGAATAAAAACAAGAGTTTGAAGTTTTTATAATATTTTAACCGAATGTTTTTAACTACTTTTATAGATTAAAAAAATTGCTTTAATGATTTTGCATGTCTTCAAGAACAGACAACCCTTTTTCAAGATTCCTAGTAAAATCTGAAATAATTTCTGATTGAAAAAAATCTTTATTAAAATAAACTTTATACAATCTAAGCATTTCTAAAAATAAATAAAAAAATGTCTGCAGGATTTTAAGCCCGTTTTTTACTTTTGAACATTTTTAAATTATAGAAATAATTCTGTTCATCTTGTACGATTCTCTATAACTTATACTTAAATGAGGGAAATATATATTTATTGTTCCAACCTTATCTCTTCCAATGTTTTGAATATCTCACATATTTATAGAAAGAATTTATGTGATAACACTTCTCGATTTCAGTAATAATCAATCATAATAATAATAATAATAATAATAATAATAATAATAATAATAATAATAATAATAATAATAATTACAAGAGGTGCCTGTTTTTTCTGTTATATATTGTTCCTTTTTTTGTAATGTGGTTTTTTCTATTAGTAAAGAAATATTGTTGAATCATCTGCCTAATCTGTTAAATCTTAAATTTAAAAGGATGAATTATCTACAAAACAGTTAAATTTTCAACCAAAAAGGATATTTTTTAACAGAATTGTTAAATTTGCAACAAACTAATTGTATTACTATTGCAATTTATATCTCTAATTTACGGAGGTAACATTGTCTATTTCCAAATATCATAGTTATCTCCTTATTGTTCAAAGGATTTTAAAAAATTAACCTCTTTAGTAAAAACATGATCTTTTTTCGGGAAAAATGGAACCCTTTGATAGAAATTTCATCTGTCCTGGTTGATGATTCAACCGTTTTAATGAAAATTCTTTGCTTTCACTTAAATAAAACTGGTTTTTATTCCAAATTTGAATAGCTCTGATGTGAAATACCTTCTATTATATTTTTCTTTGAAAATAAGTATTTTTGGGAGAAAATTCAATTTTTTTTGTTCAAAAATCTAACTATTGGGTTTGAAATTCAACTCTCTGGTGAAAAATCAAAACTTTTTTTTGAATTTTGGTATTTCTTGTGCAAAAAAAAATCCATCCCACATTTCGTGACAACTGCTCCGACAGAAAAGGATAGATACTATTACATAAAAAAGTTTTGTTCGATATTAATTTTTTTTATTATAAGTTTTAAATTGTGAGAGACAAAAAAAAATTAATTATCGTCTTAGTTTTCTAGTAAATTTAAAATTATAGGTATGACATTATGTCATTATATATTTATCAATAAATTCAAAGAAAATTGCAACAACGAGGAATCGAATACCAGCTGTTATTCTCATTTTTCGTTATAGTTGATGATACTAAATGATGCCTACAAAAAATTGCACGTGGTTTATGGATGGCCACTAACCACTATTTTACGTGATATTATGGATTGAAGCGTCAGTAATAAAAAGGCTTTTATTCAACTGTACAGTTTCATATATATTTTCTGTTCTATTGACTTGTATACTTGTATCTCATGGCATGAATTGTGTTATGTCAACCTATTGCGATTACAGCTTAAACAACGATTCGAGATAAAAAGATCTTTCTTGGTACACGTTTATCTTCTCCAAGCTTTCAAATATTTCACATACTTTTACGATCGATTCAGGTGATAACGATTTTCTAGCTCTTTAAATAATTATTTATCATTAAAAATTAAAGGTGTTCGAATTATTTTCTATCGGTGTATTGCGATCATTGAGAAGATGAGAAAAAAGACTATAGAAAGATGACAGGCAAGATATGTATTAGCAGAAAAGCCTCAGGTCGATAGGCCTGACCCGAATCGTAATTTAAAAAATTAACTAGAAGACTCAAAGCATAAAAGCACAAATAGGAAATAGGAAGCAAGAAAATCGAGCGACGGATGAAAAATAACCATTCAATATTATAGGGAATTTTAATTTAACCTCACTATTCCTCTGTCAACTTTGCCCAATCTATGAATCCAAATATTTTGCCTAAATGCCCTTCAACCTTCAAGACTTATCAAATCAGTTTTTAGTTTGATCCATGTGTTGAATTTTTGTTCGCCTTCTATATTTTATGTTAAAAGTAGTGTCCCCATAAAAATTAGCTTGACCTCATCCCCATGTCGGATTATGTAAACTAGTAGTAAACTCTGTTAAAAAATTAATAATTACAAATGAGCAAAGTAAGGTGTACCCAATTTGGTATACGTGCAAATGTGTGATATTTTAAAACTAATGCTTTAAGATAATCTTGTAGAACCTATTCTCAACAAGGAGTTCATATACAGCAGATGCCTACTCTTTCCTGGTTTCAGATTGCAGTGAATGCACTCCAAGAAGTTGTTTAGTATTGCAATTCGGAAAAATCATAGGCAGAAGATCAACAGTCTCCTGACCTCTTAAGGCTGGAAGTAACTTGCCATACCTCTGCATGATAGCAGCTGCAATTTCGTGTTTCCGAATTGATGTTTAATTACAATCACGTTTTCTTCACGTACTTTTTCTCTAAAAATTGTAATGCATGACCTGTTTATAACAAACTCCTGGACATCATTACCTTAGTAGTTTCAATCAACAAGAACTGGAACCCTGTCACTGATTTTACATTTATATGAGACAGCAACAAGCTTAGGAGTCACTAGTGTACGGCTTCCTCTCGCCCGTTTTACCTTTAGTGATGCAAATTTATATTTTATATTCTCTGGGGAGGAAGTTCTACCGCAATATTTTCAGTACAATTTTGCAGCGATTGATACATTTACATGTGTACCTGATTCCAAACTGCTGTCGCTTGTAGATTAAATTAATTCGACAGTTTCATCTTTAAAAGAAGAGAAAGAGGAAGAGATTCAATATTAGCAAAATTAAACCAAAACCCTGAAATTTTAAAAAATTGAAGTATTGCATGATTGACACTTTTTTATACATTATTTACTTAGTTTTTCAATTTCAAGATTGCTTTGCTCTTTCATCACAAATGCTGCTTCTTCTCGTTATTTAAAGAATGTCAAAATGGTCGCTGTCTGATATGCTGTCCTCTTTTATACGGTTCATAAAGTCTCCTGAGTCCACTAATAGGTTGTATATTGTACCTTCTCCAGGTTTTCATCGAATAGATAGGGGTTTTTGGCAAATGTTTGCTATTCTGCTTATTCCTTGTAGGCCTCTTGCTCATTTATTTTTCCCTGAATTATTTGTTGTTGGTCTTAATAGCATGTATTTTTCTCGTAGATGTTCTTTACAGGATTCAGTAGTTTTTGGTCGAAATGTCCCTAGGTAAAATTTTGCTTTGTATAATACTGGTTGTATTTTCTTGAAACCTAAATTGTATATTTGCCGGCCTGAATTCCCTCTTTTGTTCGGTTTGAGATTCACGATATTCTCCGAAAGCTACCTTCACGGTGGTTCACCAGCAATCAATCTCGACGCAACCGGAAGAAATACGTCACCCGACTCGTCACTTCCCACAACACCAGAAATCGTCTTGAAGAAATCTAAAAAATTGCTCTTTACTATTTGTTAATAGCATCTGTAGTTTAGCAGGAAATTTTTAATTCTGACATTCGTATCATTTAGCTATGTCAAAAAACTTAGTTTTTCCGAAAATTTATGTCTTCTTTCGTCTAACTACACGATGATTATTCAAGAAATTTTGCAATTCAAATTTCCCTTTGCGAATTGGTTTTTGTTCCAAAAATACAGATCAGGTTTGTTAACCAGACATCTACTGACAATGTTTATGGTTTTAGCTATGGAAAGTCGAATTAAAAAACGTAATGATTCAACTTGTTCACGAAACTACGCCAGCACAAGGTAAATGTAAAAGTCAAGTATCAGGCGACGATTGGAAAATGGCGGTTTGGAACGCTAGAGGGGTGAACTCTTTTGATTTGATATGTACCTGAAACAAAGAAAAAGGGATGCAAAATTAGAAGCATAGAAAAAGCATGCTGATAGGCGGATAGGAAATATGGTTTTGAGTAGATAGTGAATCACATGGTAGGAAAGGATTATGTTGAATTATTAATAAAAAAGCGAAGCAGCAGCTTGAGATCAAGGATATGTATCTCCCAGTTTTCTACGCAGAGAAAATCGCCGATCCCCTATAGTACAACAAAATCGATGTTCAATTAATTTGAAACAAATTTGCATTATTTAGAGACTGTTTTTTCTCATCCGGACCAACGTGCTGTTTCGTGTTTTAATTTCCTTCCATTTACCAGTGACTATTAGTTTCTTGAAATAAAAATTGTACTTTGTGTTGCATAATTTCCAAATCTTAGGTTAGTATAAACCGACATGACATTCGAACCACCAAAGCCGGAATGTAAAAACAAAGTCGTGACCGTATACATCTAAATTGATACCTGTTCGTTCGAAGAAATTTCCTCTACATTTTCTGTATTTAACAAAGTGAAGTTATCTGGTGTTTGAAGTGAAAATACCTAATTGCATATGTAGACGGTCATAACTCTTTCTATACAACCCGGGTTTAGTTTAAATGTCGACAAGCATGACAAGCATGACAAGCAATGTTAACTAAAAGAAAGTTGAAAATTGGATAAATATCATTTCAATTAGTTTCCTCGTTAACAATTTGTTAGTCGAATATCGCAAAGCGAATAGTTGCATTGACAGGGGTTCAGATGGCTGAAAGCGCAGTTCAGTACTCCACAACTCTCGGCATGAGCCACAATTCAGTCTACAAATGATACATACCCCTAGATGCCCAGATGTGCAACTGCGTTTAGAGGAATACATTTGAGAGTGAACATTCTCTCAAATGCTCATTGGGAGATTGATGAAATTTGAGCTGCAAAAAATTGAACACTAGCATTTTTCTGTTCGAGTCTTAATGAAAGTAGGAACCTGAAGATTATTTATCATCCTGTGCTAAGCTTCAGTTTATATTGGTCTAAAAGAAGTAAATCACGCCTTCTGGGACACTTCGTACGATACAATAAGTACTGGTGATCATCGTTGAAGAATCATTCTATTTGGAGATATAAACTACGGGTTGGCATTCAAAATCAGGGCAAAGAACAAGTGCTAAGTAATTTTGGGAAATTAGGAAAAAAGGATAATGGATACATATTAGTCAGCTTCTGCTTTAAAAAAGGTATACTTTATTATGACTATTTTGTTTAGGCCTAAAATGACACACATGCACACCTGTTGTATAGAAAATAGCCACAGTATAATTGACTTTCTTGTTTTAGATAGGATAGAGAAGGGAGGGAATGAAGAAAATCGGAATTTTGAACTTATTTTTATAATAAGATAAACGTACGGATAGATAGGGCAACTTAGGAGGCGCTAATGAGTAATAAGGATATAGAGAGCGCATGTACTATGTTGCAGGCGGCGCATTATTTCTGAGGTCACCCCATCTAAAAAATGGAAGGTTTCAGATCGGATTTATATTCGGTAAAGATATTGTTCTATTGGATAGCATGCCTGATACTAAATTTTACAAAAAATTTCAAACACAAAACTTCACCTTCAAAAATCTGATTAATCTCAGAGATTGTAAAATCAAAGGCACTAAGGACTGTATTGTCTAGTATACGAAAGAAGTTTCTACAAATTAGAAAATATGCAATGATTCATTCAAATTACAGAAAACGATTCAGTCAATTTGACGTACAGTCACCTTGCAATGAAATCAACCTAACTGAGGAGGATGAAGGTCGAACAGATGCTATTGATGAAGGACAAGTACAAAAATGTACAATGTAGATGAATATACATGTAGATGAAAGTGATAATTTCGTAGAAGACTTCTGTAACAAACTTATTAAGCACGAATTCAATTCATTAAATGCAAAACAACAATCACTGTTTATGAAAGAGCTTAAAAATAAGCTCGAAGAGGGTGAGTTCTTGATTCAATATGATTTTGCGGAGAACCTAGCTGTCGTAGTGCAAAATACTATCCAATCTCAACATTGGAATAATGATCAGACAACTGTATTTACTGTAGTTTATTACGAAATTAAAAATAACGAGCAAAATCATATTAGTATGGCCATATTATCTGAAAAGTTAAGTCACGATACTTCTGCCGTATATAACTATCAGAATATCATCATTAGGCATTTGAAGGAAAATTTTTAACCGAAAAAAATTGTTTACCTTACTAATCAAGCAGAGCAGCATTTCAAAAACAAGTACAGCTTTTTAAACCTTTTACACCATGAACAAGATTTTGGCATTCCTGCAGCATGGTACGTTCATAATACTGTCTTAGGCAAAGGGGCATGTGATGGTATTGGCGCGTAATGGTAGAGTGCGGCGCGCTACGCTGCCGTCCCAACAAGAAAAGTCTTAACTACATTTCGGATGAGTTCCCTGTCAACCTGTCCGAAATTGGGATGGAAGGGGACTCATCCGAAATGTAGTTACGAATTTTCTTATTGGGACGGCAGTACGAGGATGCCTCCATTCAGGTTTTTTTCTACAACTTGAAATCCAAGCCGCGGCGTCTAATTCCACTTGAAGGCATATTATTACATAACAAAAGTTTCATTTTAAGCCTATTTGTAGAAAAGTAAAAATGATTTAAAGCTGAAAAAATTATTTTATTGTTTATTTTGAATCATCATTCTACCATTCATTTTTATTTAAGTTTGCCTCATTCTATGCCCGTTCAAATTGAATTCTCCATGCTGGTATAAATAAATTGCAAATTCACGAATATATGCTTGATTGTTTCAATGCAGTTTTTGATATTTGTGTCAGGAACGAAAAACAGAATATTTCTCTGCTCTGCTTCTACAATGTCTGCTCGTTTGTTAGCCTGTCGGCATGCTCTAATGTGTGCTTGTTTGTATGCTGGAATGTTCGATGATGATACGTGTGTGGCAGCAACTTCATCGCGCGCAACGACAAATTGCAAAAGGCGACCTGTACCTAATTTCACAGATAATTCACTGGTCACAGTAACCCACTCCTCTTTATTTGTGTCATATACAATAAACTCATATTCTTTGGCAAACAGATAGTATGCATGTTGAATTTGATTCCCAGTCTCGTATCCAAATATGATATGAGCCCTTTTGAAGAAATTATATTTATGATAGCCCATACGTTGATCGCCAAACCTGTCGAAATTGCGGAAGTTTTCAAACTGTTCAAAGCTCAAAGTTTCGACTGGAGGCATAATACCACTGTATTCAGGAAATAAATCCTCCAAAGTGCTCGGTTGTGAATTTGTTGATTCTGTAAGAAGAAACATCAATGGGTGAATGTTTATGTAATAGATATAATTTTCGTTAAAAGGATTGAGTAGGTTCAAGAAAATTAGGGTCTCGTGCAATTTTTCAATTAAAATATAAAATAATTTTTAAATTAAACTATAAAATAATTTTTAAATTCTTTCATTAACTTCTTAAACTTCCTGTGTTCCCCGCCAACGGAGGCAAAACCCGAAGTTTATAAGGTTTATCTAAAAATACTTGGAAACCTGTTTTCCACTAAACCATAATACATACGCATCCAAAACTTGGCACAAGCATTCCTTATGGAATGAGGAAGGTTAATTCAAGGAGGGAAAAATAGTTGAATTTCAAGGCCAGAAAAACGAATTTTCTATTTAAAAGTTTTAAAATTTCTTCAAGAATTATAAACGTGATATTATATTATCTTATACTTACCAATAGAATTAAGGAAAACGGCGAAAGCCAACAATAGAGTACCAGCGACGATCCGCATTTTCAATCTAATTAATGACAATATATATTAGTGAAAGACCGTAAAAGATAATAATCTAGAGAGAACAGAAATTTTCTGGAAGTTTTTTTCATATTTATACGAGAGGGCTCCTCAGGTTCCACGCAGCAAATTTTTATTCGCTGATTCCCACTTTATCACATCCTGCCCCCCACCCCTTCCTGAAAAAAAGTTTTACACGTGGTGTATGTAAGGTCTCTAGTCACTATCTCACCATTCCTTCTAAAGTTAAGCCTCGAAAAAAGAAGAACTTTTTTTAAGAATAAATTTTGGTATTTATGGTTAGATATACATCTGCCATAGAACAACCTGCGACATATGAACAATTTCGTCAACATACGATAAAAAATGCATGTGATAAGGCTTTTAAAATTTAAGTAATAACCAATATAATTAATTTTTATGTCGACTTTCGTATTATATTACAAAAGAGAAATAGTTGAACACTTGCCCAAAACCTTTAAGTTTTAAACAAGATGGATTTTCAAAAAAGTAATCAAATTTCGCACCAAAAGGGTAGAGTTGTAAGAACATATATGAATTTCTCATAAACTGCCAGACAACTACACATGGCATGGTATGGGCTTGTGAAAAATGTTCTTCATGATATCAACATATTACGTTCACAGTTTAAACATCGATTGGAAAAAAACTGATCTTTATTTGTACAACTTTATCTTTTTCAAGGTTTCAATTATTCCATATAATTATAAGATGGATTCATGTGCGAAATATTTTCTATCTTTTTCAATACTTATAAATTATCATCAATCAAAGGCGTGTGAATTATTTTTATCCTGGTATAGAGACTATAGACAAAACAACAGGAAAGATATTTAAAAATATCGGAAAAACAAGCGG
Organism: Belonocnema kinseyi; assembly: GCF_010883055.1. Lineage (NCBI taxonomy): Eukaryota > Metazoa > Arthropoda > Insecta > Hymenoptera > Cynipidae > Belonocnema > Belonocnema kinseyi. Next base: position 151,663,472 of record NC_046658.1, read on the forward strand.
AGCGTCTATTCGACCGCAATTCTGGGCGAATAACCTTTCCACAGCGAACGGCTATTCGTCCAGAAAATTTCCAGGAATAGAATATTTACCTTGATTTAAATACTCGTTGTGTATACTGATCCAATAGTTTTTGCCGAACTTTAATTTTTTATTCCAGCAAATTCTAACATCAAGGAACCTTCTCTTCAGGCCAAATATTTTTCTACTTTAACAAAATTTTACTATTTTAACAAAAAATTAGGGATATTAATTTATCAATATGTATACACTAATTGCCATACAATCAAGAGCATCAATTACACTAAGAAGGGGAGATCAGCAATTGTAAATTTTTACGCCGTTTTCAAGAAACTCGAGTTTAGGATATTCGCTATAGGCCATATAGAGTTTAGTGAAAAATATTTTCAATTTTTCAATACCTCAGATAGCAGCGCTTAGGCTTCATAACCGGTAGGTTGCTTGTTCGATTCTTAGCACCTTCACTTTTTCAAATTGTTTTGTTAGTTATTTACAGATTTGTAAATATAATTTTTTCAATCACTATTACTTTTAGTAGCTGTAAGAAAATACGTTTTAGTGACTAGTCACAGAAGAGTGACTGGTCAAATCACAAACCCCTTTTCTGGCTCCACCTTTAAAAAATTACGTTTTAGCGACTGGTCACAGAAGAGGGATTGGTCACATCTCGAACCCCTTTTCCAGTTCCCTCTTTAAAAAAAATATACGTTGTAGCAGTTGGTCAAGAAAGAGTGATGAATCACATTTTGCACCTCTTTCCCAGTCCCCTTTTCAAAGAAATAACTTTTAGCGACTATTCACATCTGGAATCCTTTTACTGCTCTCCCCATAAAAACTTAAGTTTTAGCAACCGGGCAGAGAAACATGAGAAGAAACTTAAATTTTTAATAACTTGAAAATAAAGTTATTTTTCACCATGAGTGTATCAATACATAATTCTTTATTTTCTTTAAGCTACTCAATTCAATAACAAAACCATCATTTTTGTCAAAGTTTAAAAAAAAAACGAAGTTTCGTTCCCGACAACTGGTATCATTGCTTAGCCCCCGGCGTGCAGACATCTTGCCAGCTGACGTCACAACATGAAATACCCATGTGACACCGATAAAAGTTGACACCCTTTAGTAACTTTGCTTCGGAGCCTTCGGAGTTACTGACAGCAAACATAACCTCAACTGTCTGAAGATTTTAATATATTTTGTGAAATGATTTTACTCGATGTTTTAAGTCAGAGTAATTATTTTTTCGGTTAAAATTTCTGGACTCCTAGACAAGCCAAAAACAAGCAGATGAAATCTCGAAAGTTAATGTTCGGCCAGATATGTGTGAGCAGAAGCGCCTGAGGTAAATACCTCCTGATCCTAATCGTAATTAATGAATTAGCTTAATAATTTGTATCATGATAGCACATTAGAAAAAAAAAATCCGCCCGGTTTGCGGGCACATTGTTATAGCGCACGGCTAGCTTCGCTCGCAAGTTTCAGCGCGCCTAGGGTGCACGACTGTTGTTTCTCGCGCTTCGCGCTTGATAATATATTTATCTTGCGCTCTGCACTCGATAATATATTTACCTCGCACTCCGCGCTCGGTCTTTATATATTGCTTACACTTGTGCACAGATTTTTTTAAACTAAACGTCAAAACATTGACAACAGTAATTTGGTGATAGTGACGTTTTTTTGTTACAGCTCCTTCGGCTTTAACGAATACATTCTCATCACGTATCTCGTGCTTCGCACTCGAATTTTTATCTCAACTGGTATATCATTTCCATAAATGTATATTATTACAATTTATAACATGCATTGATATTAAAACCGACCTAGCTTCATTGTCTCTTTAAAACAAATGCGCATTATTTAAAAAATTTTGTTAATAAACATTTTACTGCAACATCTGCCGGTTTTCTAGAAACTGAAATTAGTCATTTCCAATTTTATTTTTACGATTTAAGCGTAGCCCATACGTTAGAAACATCAGCCTTACCTTTCTTCAACTTCTAAATTAAATCCCTACCTCAGTGACCAACAAAACTTCGATTAACGAGGGTTTGGGGGCGGGGTTGGGAGGCGGTTAGCTTCAACCAAGAGTCATATCTGGTTAGTGTTTTATGCTAAGAATTTCAAACAACCTTCAGCAGCGTTGTGTTCTAAGAGAATTGTCAAGCATAATTTTTAAATTTGTTTTCAATTTTTTATAAATAAACAAACAAACGTGTTGAAAAAATGGCCATTTTATCTATTAACTTTCACAGTGCTTCTCAATAACAGGAAAAGTGCTGAAATCGCGTAAGTTTCATGAAGTAATATTAGCTGAAGATGTTCCAATAATATATATATATTTAAAGAACGTAATTTTTAATAAACAAATTATTTTTGGAAATTTTTTTTATGGTTTTCCGTAATCGTACGTATTTTCTAGTTATATTGCAAGATACATTTTATGCACAAATGCAGTAATCAAGCATTTTTCGAGAGAAATTTTATTTTTCGATGTACATTTTTTTTTAATTGGGAACTTTATGATATTTGCAGAAAAATTCATAATTTTTTTATTAATCTTATGATCTTTCCAACAAGTTTAATAAAGAAATGCATTATTCGGGCATTTGTCGGCAGAAAAATTCGGTTACTTCATTGACAGTCTTTCAGATGGGAAGTTGATAAGAATTTCAGCAACCTTCATAATAAGTTGATAAATTTTATTATTTCTTTAAACAAATTGGATAAACAGATTTGTTAAATAGGCATTTGTCTACAGAAAAATTCGTTTTTTCTATGTCAAAAGTCTTAAGTAGGATATCGAAAAAATGAATTTCCCATCGACAGATGCTCGAATAATGCATTTGTTTATAAATTTGTTTTTGAAAATACATAAAGTTTATCAATTTATTATGAATTTCGCTGAAATCATCATGAAATTCGTAATAAAAACGACTGAAATCGAGAAAAACTGTTTTTTCCGTCCATGCCCGAATAATGCATTTTTTTGTCAAATTTATTTTTAAAAATCATAAAATGTCTGAACTCATCATGAATGTGGCCGAATTTATTATGAAGATCTCAATCAAACGGCTGATATTGAAACGAAAAAGAATTGTTCCGTCTATAGATGCTCTAATAATGCATTTTTTAAATTAAATTTGTTTTTAGAAAATCATAAAATTGATGAAAAAATTATGAATTTTGTTGAAATTGTCATGAAGTTCTTAACTGAAAATACTGCCACTGAAAAAAACCGAATTTTTCTCTCGACAAACGCCCAAATAATGCATTGTTTCTTAGATTTGTTTACAAAATCATAAGATTGATCAAAAAATTATGAATTTTAGTAAAATTGTCATAAATTTCCGAATTGAAAAAAATGATTCCAATTTTATGCAACTTAAGCGATTTCAACCATTATCCTGTACTCTCTAATACAACTCTCTAATATATATTATTAGCTTTTTTTTCCCATTTTGTTTTTGTCGAAATTCGTAAAGATCTGCGGGCTGTACGTTATTCTGAACCAAACTTTTATCATTTGGCATAAAATTTTGAATTTCGTGTTTTTTGAAATTTTGTAAATGCTATAACCCTGATAAATTTTGGTCTTATAAAAAAAAGTCATAAGAATAAATTGTTCGTCTGATTGAATACTATGAATATCCGTACAGATAATTTTTTAATTTTGAAAAAAGTCGTATCAAAAATTTTCAAAACATGCTTACTTTTTGAATTTTTACCCAAAATGGCTGGCTAACGAACCTGACCTTTATTTCAGGATACTAAAAGAGTATACGAAAGGTCAATCCAATCTGTCCATTCTTTCAAAAGTTATCGTGCTGATAAACACAGAGAGACATATTCGTAAAAACCTGTTTTTCGGATTCAGGGGGTCTCAAAACGTGGCCATTTGACAAAATAGGGGGGGGGGTCATATTTTATACAAATATAATATGTTCTCTTGATGAAAATGTAATAATAAACGAAACAATCAAGAAACGGGTAAAAGATAAGCATTTACCGGTGTACAGAAATTATATTTAATAAGCGATTTCCCAAAACATCAACTATTCTGTAATGTTTTCATGCAGTCCCGTCAGTTTGGACGTGAATATCTCAAAGAAAAAAAATGGTACAAAAAAACGGTGTATGCTATGCGAATGTGTTCTTATTTTTGCGTCGATTGCATGCTCAGTGGATATTGTGTAAAAATGTGGTGAGGAACTGTCATCCTTTATTCGCCGAAAAGCACTGAAATAATGCGCTTCAAGGACATAGGTCAATTTTAAAACGCTCCTATATTGTCAAATTTGAGTAGAAAATTACGATTTTTTTAAAATTTATTCTTCAAAGCCTTGACAACTTATATCTATTTCAGAAATTTAATATTTTCATTAGCGTGGCTATAAAGTAGTTGACAAGAAAAAAAATTATCTTCAATACTATTGCACCTACCGTAAATAGATTGCATAAAAACTATGTTTAATAGAAATAATAAGTATTTTAAATGCTCGCATATTTGAAATAAAATACAATAGCTCCTTTGTGTAAGCGATAGTGCCGCCTCTTTCGTTTGCCACTCTGCGGGGTTTTGAAAGCAGGGTCGTAACTACTCTGGGCGCACTCTAAGTGCACATGTTATCAACTATCCGGATAATATGAAACTAGAATTACACATATCAATACGCAATCAAATAATAAAAAATAATTTAAGAAAAGGCATTTCTGAATTTTTGATATTAGATTGAAAAATATTTTAGGATACGTGAAAATAGAAAATAAATATTTTTTGTAATAAAAATCAATAGTAATTTGTAGAGCTATGTATTTTTTGAAAAATTTTCTAAATATTTAACACTCAGCATGGTTTAGATTAGCAGTGCAGCAGCAATGTAACAGGTACTCTTTTCGAAGTCGACCTGCTCCTTTGTTAAAACTGATAGCTCGTCAGAGTCCCAAATTGCCACATTCTGATCGTAATTTTTATTGCATTTCTACAGATGTCTCTGTCATATTCTATTGTTAATGATTAATATTTCAGTTTAAAATCTAGATATTGGTTTTAAAACTGTGTTAATATTTGGATTCTATTAAGTTATTCATATAATTAATATTATTGTATCAATTGGAATTAATGATCAATTATTACTCATTTCATTTTCAATAAGTAGTGACTTAGTGTCTTATTTCAGTTTAAAATAATGACTAGCAATATCATGTTTGTTATTAATTATGGACTAATTATTAAGTAGTACTTATTAATTTTTAATAAATTACTCGATTGCTTTAATAATACATAATTAATTATTATATATGTTTGTTTTAATAATTATAACAATAATAATAATTTAATCAATTTATAATTATAACAATTTCATAATGAATACAACATGAAACATTTTACAATTTCATTATTGTTATTATGACTAATTATCATTAAATATTTAATAAATATTATTTATTTAAAGAATTTCAACGATCCTGATAAAAAATCAATTGAAAAGATAATGGTAAATAAAATTATTTCATATTTAAAAGAAAGTTACAATGAACATTACCTATTTACTAGTTACTACTTAATAATTAGGATAAGACACTGACGAAGAAATTTAAACCAAAACTAAAGGCGTTACGAGGAAGTAGTATTTTTAATAGTACCAGTAACAAATGAAGCGTACGAACAATAGTATTCTTATATTGAAAAGAAGGAAAAGAGTTCACAAATCCTCACCTATCTCATATTATGTTTATCGCTAGGTACAAAGGGCAAGGCATGCCCCTTTAATTTATTATTATATTATCCATGAAACAGTGAGCGGAGCACTCCATCAATGGCCGTGGGCCTAGTTTAAGAATCAAATAAATCGGACCATCCGGCTGCCAGTACGCGTGTATAGCGAACAATGTTCGAGTAAAAAAGGTTAATAATTAATCATTTACTAAGTATAAAAGAAAAACAATCCCCTCCACAAAAATATAATTATTAAGAGCAATGCACAGTGATGCATATCAGCGCTGATAGGGCAGGGTGCAGATGTATTATGTGGGCGCTATACAGCCCTGAACTGAGGAACCAGAAGCTGCGTGCTACTGTGCTTCAAAGCCCGCCCGCTTCTTTGAATGTACCGCTACACTTCAATGAAACAAATATCCTCACTTTGTCATTATTAATCGAACGTTTTTATATAGTGTTAATTCTGATCCTTTTACAAACATTAACAGCTTTGGCTCGTTGCGGTAGGTGCAATAGTATTGAAGATAATTTTTTTCTTGGAAACTACTTTATAGCCACGCTTATGAAAATATTTTATTTTTGAAAAAGATAGAAATTTTTAAGGCATTGAAGGATGAATAAAAAAAAACTCGAATTTTTCTAGGCAAATTTGACGATACAGGAGCTTCTCAAAGTTGACCTATGTTCTCGACGTGCATTATTTCGGTGCTTTTTGGCAAATAAATGATGACAGCTCCTCACCACATTTTTGCACAATAACCATTAAGCATGCAATCGACGAAAAAATAAAGACAGAATGGCATAGAATATACAGTTTTCTTGTACAATTTTTTTTCTCTGAGATATTCACGCCCAAACTGACCGGACTATATGAAAAAATTAGAGAGTAGTCAGTATTGGGCTGTCGACTAGGCGCAATGTGTCATTCCGAAGCTTTATCCTAAAGGCCCGTCAATCTTTACAACTTTTCGAAACATTTTTTAATTTCATCTCTGTGCTGGTTTTTGTATTCGCCCCAGTATATTCTATTGAATGTTGTGTCCCCATAAAAATTCACTTCCCCTTATTATTATCTTAGAATATGTAAATTAGTGACAAGCTCTGTTAAAAATTAATATCTACAAATTAGGACAATTAGGTGTACAGTTTTCGGTATGCGTGAAATTGAGTGTTAATTAAAATGTGTAATAGTTTAAAAAATTTAACTGCAAATATTTTAATTTATAGGACCAATGATTGCTTGTTAAGAAAATATTAGAAAAGTTAACAATAACTATTGTTGCTTACAATTCTTGTGACAAAATATTCAAACGTAAGGTTTTATCGAATTTAATTTTTTTTGGTCAGAATGGGTATAGATATTCCTGAAAATAATATATCTTCGACAATATCTGGTCAAATTTTTTAATAACTTTCAATCGTTTCAAAATTTTTTTTCATTAATATGTGTATTGGACTTAGAATTTTCTTTTAACACTTGTGTTCTTTCTGCATTATATTATATTTGTTTTCTTTATTTGTTTTGTTTTATAATTCTGGGATTTTGTGTTAATAATAGATATATGTACTGAATAATTTTAGGCAATTATAAAACAATTCGATGGGCTTGATATTTGTGCAATAAATGTTTTTGAATAAAGAAAAAATAGATACATTAAAGTTGTCGAAAATAACCTATCCGATTTTTTTTTATTTCTAATTCCAATGGAGGTGTGGAAGATTTGGTGCAGTATTGAAAAAGATAATTTAATTTAAACTTGTTTCAAGTGATGCTGCCAGCATTTGTCATTTGTTTCACTAAATTGTGTATAAACATTTAAGTTATGATTTTTTACTAAATATTATCTAAGATACATTTTTTAGAAATATCTGCAGCAATTCCAGCGATTAAACGAAATTAAAATTGGATAAAACTAGCAGTCATTCGTCCAACAGCTTGAAACATTTCCAGTGCAAAAAAAAACTTCCTGCGCGAAAGAGCCAACATTTTAAATTTGTTTATATAATTCGTTTGTAAAAATTTAAGTTGTTATATTTGATCACATATTAATAAATATTTATTATTTTAAGGAATACCTGAAGTCGTTCTGGAGATTGAAGGTATTTTTAATTTGAAAAATCTAAAATTTTAGTATTTTTTCCGTGGGTAGTTTTCACGATAACGCAATAACAACACTTTACACTTCTAATTAGAATACTCTTTATTAACACCAGTTGCTTAAAAACAAACGAGGAAGAAAATTTAAAATGATTCTTAAACAACTTATTTGTCGTAGACCATTATCGGTCAGCACCATGCGACTCTTATGGAGCATCGCCTTTCTGTCCTTGTCGAACTCTCTCCTCATCTTTGGGAATCTTTTAATTCATCCTAAGATCTGTTAGGGTCAAAAAGAAATGGTTAGGGTTTTAAGAAACTCTGTTTCTTAAAACCCTAACTTGTGCTTAAGATCTTATTTATGAGGTATTGGTGTACTTATAATGGCATCGTTTTTGTTCTTGAAACTCTGGCGTACGCTATAGGCCCAAATCATCCAATTTGTCAAAGATAACTATTTTCGTCCGGTGAAAATTTCTTGATTGGTACCTGATATGCAATAGATTTGTGCGGGCGTCCACTATACGCATGAATCGCTGCTTCTACTGCTAATTCCTGCATATTCTTAGGTAGCTCAGATTCAAACATATAAGCTCTAATTTTTTCCTGTAATGTCTTATTAAATCTTTTGCAGTGTCATTGTATTCAGGTGTGTATGGAGGTGTGAAATCACATTTTATGCATACTTTCTCTAATATCTTTAACAATTCCCCTTCAATTAATTTCGTTCCCTGGTCTGACCACATATTACTCACCTTTTACTGGTTCCCTATATTACGCGGGTAAGACCGAGGAGGGAGATTGGGAGTTGGAGTGTCTAGATTAGGATTAACGCAATGAAACCATTGGTGTAATCGATCATTAGATTTATTCTAAACTTACATTAAAATGGTCGACGATATTGTGACGACAATAGAAAAAAGCGTGACGAAGATCCGCAAGTGACGACGTTGAAGAGAGCGTGACGACGTTCAAAAGACACGACAACTTCAACTCAGTGCCCTAGGCGCGATTTAGCCAAGGACTGACTGTGTGGGAAAAATGGTACTAGGGGAGCCCTGCCTATCGGGTGCTTCGGGACCCCTCGGGGTGTTTCGCTCATTATCGGCCACGGCCCGGTAATCTTTTTCTCACAGGGCCGTGGCGAGTCAAGTTTATGGTAACAGATCTGTTACATCCTCCCTCCCCAGTTCAGGTTCGGGTTTATATCCGAAATTTGGTCTAATTCTTTATCTGGCTCTAATACCGTTTGGGAATCTAGGAATAAGTCTGGTTCCAGATTGTTGTCATTGGTTTTTTCCGTCTGGTTATTTTTGGTTACGTTAATTTTGAGTAAGTTTTGGATTTTTTGTTGATGAATTCCCAACCCCCTTGTCTGTATGCTTTGCCGTCGTCGCCTGGAGTCGAGTAATTTTGTCTATATCTGTAGGGTCTGTTATTACAAAATGAGTCGTGTATTACGTAAATTTCCTGTGGTATTATTTTTTTGCAAAATTGATATTTAGGGTTTTCTGGGTTTTCTTTGAGGTTATTTAGAAAATACGCCGTGCTCGCGGTCATTTTTCTATTCCGTCTCCTTTCCGCGGTTCTCTGATTCCTGTAACCTATAAAAAAAAGAGGGGAGAAAAAAAGAAATGGATGTTTGCGTCTTGTTTGTAGAGTAATTAAATTTTGTTTGATGGGACTCTTTATTTTTATTTTCTGGAATATACGTGTTTTTGTAGATGTTAGGTTTTTCCATATTTGGTTAGATAGTGTATTTTAATTTTAATCTATTTTTATTTTTATTTTTAGCTGTTGTAGTCGTTTGTCGTGTTCCAGATTTCTTTGCTTTCGCAGTTCTCTCCACTGCCCGTCTATTTCAGCCTTTTCTTGTTCTGACTGACCATGATTACGTAGTGCATCCTCCGGCACTCCAGCTCTCCGGAGGATGAGCCATTTTGAAGCCCTGACGCGTTTGAAGTCCTCTATTAAGCTGCTCTCCGGCATGGGGTTCATACAGAGCATACATTTTTCTTGGCCTTCAATGGTATCTGTACTGACTTTTTCTAATTTGAAATCGTTGATATTCCATTCTCCGATACTTTTTCCTTCAATGTTTTTTAATTCATAAATGGTTGGGGAGATTTTCTTTTTGATGATGAAAGGACCTTCGTACTGATCGTAAAGCTTACCTGATTTTTCATCTGCTTTGTTAGATAATTTGTTTACCCTTTTAAAAACCTTGTCACATATTTTAATTTTTACCGGTCTTCTTCTCAAATTATAACTATTCGCTTGTCTTTTATTTGCTACATCTAAGTTTTTCTGGACTTCTTCCTTTATGAAGTGTAATCTTCTTAGTCTGTCTTTCCATTTATCTATGCTTTGAAATTCTATGTCACTATCGCTCTCAAAATTTTTTCTTAGGGACTGGAATGATTGCAATTCATAACCTAAGTTTAGGAATGCTGGGGTGAATTGTGTTGACGAGTTTTTGCTAGTATTAATTGTGAACTGAAAATCGTCTATGTTTTTGTCCCAGGTGGAGTGATCATTATCCAGATAGGTTTTAATTATTTGTTGAATAGTTCTGTTATAGCATTCTGTCAGGTTCGCTTGAGAGTAGTATTTAGGCGTTACAGTGTGCCTAATACCGAATTTTTCCGATAATTCTCTTAATGTTTCATTGACAACTTCGGTGACATTGTCGGTGTGAAGAATCTTAGGTGTTCCCCAGCACGAAATGACACGTTTATGGAATTCTGGCACTATTGTTATCCTGTTAGCTTTCCATATCGGAATTATTTCAACCCATTTTGTAAAAAGATGTACAGAAACTAATAAATATTGAATCTTTCTCTTTTTTCAAATCAAAAATGGTCCCATGATAACTGCAGCAATCATGGTCCAAGGTCCTTCAACGATTCGTTTTACCATCAGTCCTAATTTCGGTTGGTTACACGGTTTTTTTCCGCATGTTTTACCATTTTTAACGTATTTGATTATCGCCGAATAAATCCCTGGCTATACTATACCCTTCTAGATATGGCCTACATTTTCGGATATCCCAAACTACAGTTAGGCATTCATTTTTAGATGCTGAGTATCGCGAATCTGCCCCCTTTAGGCTTCTGCTTGCGTATGCTATTAGGTTTAGGGAATTCTATTATTGCTTGAATTTTTTCGACATCTATTTGCAAACCTTTATCGTTAACTTTAAAGCCTAAATATTCGATTTCTGAGCAGCCGAATTCACATTTGTCCAAATTGATCGTTAAATTTCCATAATTTATTTTATCTAGTACAATGTTCAAGTATTTTAAATGGTCATCGAAATCTTGAGTTACTATAACAATGTCGTCTAAATAACAAAAAACGTGAGGCTTTAAATCTGGGATTATGATTTTATCCATCAGTCTCTAGAAAGTGGCTGGAGCATTTGTTAAACCAAATGGCATCCTTTTAAATGGGTGCATGCCTTTCCAGGTACTGTGAATGCTGTTATAGGTTTTGAGCTTTTTTTAATGGAATTTGTAAATAAGCTAATTTTAAATCAATTTTTAAAATGAATTTCGCTGATCTTGAAGTGTCCAATATTTCTGTCATGAGTCGAATTGGGTATAAGTCTTTTTCTGTGATGTTATTTACTTTCCTAACATCTAGGAAAAATCTATAATCTTTACCCTGTTTTTTAGTCATGACTATAGGGTTCGACTAATCTGAACGTGGTAGTAGTATCGCTGTTTTATGGGATCGTGGCCCTGCACGTCAATTTTGTGTTTTGTTAAATGGGTTGCCCTATGTTCTTTCCCTAAATGTATTTTAATTTTATTTTCAAAGAGTTTTCCTAATTATGATTGTTAGCTTTCGTCAAGCTCGACAATGTCTTCACAAACTTCAGCTGAATCATTATCTTTTTCGTGGATTTTTCCTAAGCTATCCGTAATATTATTTAAGTTAATCGCCTTATTTTTAAAAGAAACCAATTCATTTCTATTATCGTGTTCTAATATTTCATTGGCTTTTTGAGATTCAGATTTTGATTCTTTCCGATTTGTAACTTTCTTATTTTTCCAATGATTACAATCGCTATTTTTATATTCGTTCTCGTATTTGCCATTATAATAAATTTTCCCTGAATTATTTTTCATTACTTTTTTACTATATCTAGGTTTGCCTGAATTAATTGAGTTTGTTGATTTTTGGTTGTTCGATATTGGTTGGAGTTGATAGGTACTAGAGGGATTTCGCTATCTTGGACTTTCGGAATATTCTTGTTAAATTCTCTAGTACTTTTGAGGTTAATACTACCTCCGAATTTCACTTTACTATTATTCTTCTAAGGTTTTCGTAAGCTCTACGCAATTCCCATTCGTGGTTTTTTCTAGGGTACAATTTTGTGAATAATTTCCGAATTTCAGTCAAAATTTAATTTTTCGTCTCATTTCCTCTGAAAATTGTTCATCAATTTACGCATTTTTAAAGCCCTTGTAAAAATCTGACACATGTATCCAGGAATTTTTATTTATTTCGCACCAGTCTTTTGCATCTTCTATTAGTCGTGCCTCCAAATTTTCAAGAATATCGCGATCGTTTATTTTATATCCCCTTTTAAATCTTTTTAATTTGTTCAAAAAATGCGCGGGACTGTCATCTTTATTGTTTCTAAATTTAATGGGCCAGTTACTCATGCTTTGGTACATTGATTTTATCATGCTGAAGGGAAAATACGTGGCTGGAATTGTTTCATTATTTGTTGATTGTCGCATTGATCGTCTGAGTCTGGGTTATTGATGTAATTCTAGAACGTCTGTTTGATCTGTTAATTTTTGTCGGAAGTCTACGTGATTTGTTTTGGTTTGAGCTAATTCTTTCCTGTAATGTTGCACTGTCATCAGAGTCTTGTATTTTTAAATTTTTATCTTTAAATCTGCTACGAGTTTCAATGTTATTGTATGCAATTTGTCGAGGTTCTTGTAAATTTTCTTTTAAATTGAATTGAAAGGAATTTCTGTTACGAGATTCATTTCTATTTTTCCTGATGTTTGGTTTAATTATTTTCTCTCTAAGTTCAAAACAGCTATTAGCTGGAGGGTCCAGTCTAATCCCTAATGTATTTCCCGTTTTCCCCTTTCTTTGAAAAATTTATCTTTTTGACGATTCATAAATTCATTAAATTCTACGCTTTCTAAGAGTTCGTTTGTTTCTAGAATGAACTGTGTGTTATTTTCCAAAAATGAATCGCGTTCGTACGGCTCGCTAATTGTTTGTCTTGGGTTATTTTTTGGATTTGGCGCGTTAATTACCAGAAGATTTCCACTATCCCATTAAAATGTTTTTTTTTCTGATTCAAAGGTTCTGTTGGGTTGAGTATTTTGAGTGGATCTGTCTTGGTTGGTCCTATTATTCGTGCCGGGAGTTTTTTCGTGTAAGCCCTCGATCTATCGAACTGTTTATTGTTTTTGGGATCGTTCTCGAATTTCGAGGTGTGATTGAAACTATGGATTGGACACCTTGTATATTTTATTTTCCCTGTTTCATACTTTAAAATTATATACGAGTCTTAAATCGTCGTTTATGGATTTAATTGATTTGAAATGAGAGAATTTAAATTGGGAATTTTTTTTATTATTTCGGGGTTCGAAATGAAACTTATTTTTGTTATCCGATCTTTTGTTTGGGAAGAATGTGGAGTGAACTTGCCGCGAGTCGTACGGGTACGGGTTGAGTGTGTTTACTTGTTAAGGTGTTCACACAATAAAATACGTATGCAGTATGCTCGAAACGGCTTACGCACGATCTGGTCGTGCACACACGCAGACCGCCAACCAATCGCGTGCGAGCTCGCTATATACCGTTCACCTGTCGGTCCGGCACTCGAAACAAATTCGCAACGTCGAAAACTTATGCGTCTCGAGTGTCGGTCTGATATGTGAACGGTACATAGCCAGCCCGCACCCTTGCAGCGCAACAGATCACGCATGATTGATTGGTACTCTGTGTGCGTACACGGCCGGCTCGTGCGTGAGCTGTTTCCAGCATACTGCACACGTATTTTCTTGTGCGAACACCTTTACCGCACTTGATTTTCTCGCAGAGTCGGGCGGTTCACATGTTCAATAAGAATATTAATACATGCTATTCTTCCTTTTAGGTTTGATTTCGTTCAGTCATTTTGTGAATTCAATCTTAATTTTTGAAAACCAAGTTTCTACTTTCCCCCAAAAAGTAAAATAACATTTCATTTTAATGTAAATAACTCCTAAGGAAGAATTGAAATTGAGCATGAATATAGATAGAAAATAGCACAAGAAAGGAACACAAGCGAATGGCATCAATGGCAAATAGATCAAATAGGCACGCAAAAAAAGGTTAATTTTCGTCGTGGTAGGAGTCAAGAGTAGAATCCAAAAAGAAAAATTGTTTTTCGGTTAGAGTTTTTTTAAACTATTCCTTGACAGGTTTCAAAGTTTGATAAGAAGATGTGGGATATTGGGTCGGGCGCCGGGTGTTACGTGGGTAAAACTGAGGTGGGAGATTGGGAGTTGGAGTGTCGAGATTAGAATTAACGCAATGAAGCCATTAGAGCAATCGATCATTAGATTTATTCTAAACATACATTCTGATGGTCGGCGAGATTGTGACGACAATCGGAAAAAGCGTCACGAGGATCCGCAAGTGAAGACGTTGGAAAGAGCGTAACGACGCTCAGAGTGGTGACGAAGTTGAAGAGAGCGTGACGACGTTGGAGAGACACCACAACTTTACCTCAGTGCACTAGGCGCGCTTCAGCCAAAGACTGTCTCGGAAAAACAGTACTAGGGGAGCCCTGCCTCTCAGGTGCTTCGGGATCCCTCAGGGTGTTTCGCCTATTATCGGCCACGGCCCGGTAATCTTTTTTCGTGCAGGGCCGTCGCGATTCAGGTTTATCGTAACAGATCTGTTATACCTAATAGGTTTCGTGCTGATCTCAATAATCTTTTAAGGTATTTTCCCTTTATGAACCTTTTTCCCCGTGTGTGTTACTGGCTTAATAAGCTCCATCGTGTCCGTACGAATTATTTGGAGAAGCCTGATTGTTATATTTCTTTTATCTTTAAAGGTTAATCTTTACATGTTTGCCATAATGCATATTTTGTATATATAAAATTGATTTATCAGATTTTACATCTTTTAAACTATCTTCTTGTTTTTGTAATTCCTGAAGGTGATTTTTAACTATCATAGTTACTGTCCAGTTGGGTTTATGGTATTTGCCTTTTGAGAAGGTTTAACCTATTTCGTTGTCACAAATTTTTAACGTCTTATCATCTAAGTATGTACCTAACACCGCATGAGCAAACTGTCTAAGGGAGATTAAATATTTAGAAATGTGACTACCCAGGAAAAAAGAAGCGATTGAACTGGAGCGCTTTGAAATGTGTGTCTTGAAATTCCAGATTGACAAAGTTGCATTTTAATTATTTTGGCATTCTTTGAATTGGTCAGCTATTTGTCATTATTTAAATCTGCCAAGCCACATTCGAAGATGTACTCGTTCTATAGTTTTAAGACATTCTGAATAGGAAAACATAACCTCAAAAAACTAAATTAAGTTCAATACGTGATTTATGATTGACAGAAGAAACGCCTGAATCGTTCCAAGTTCTTAATTAAATGGAGTTTTAAGGATGTGGAACTGAATGGAGAAGAGCAGGATCCCTTTTGCAGAAACGAATCTGCATCATACAATTGATGTTTGGTGAAGTCTGATGAATTCTATAATGCAGATTACGCTCATCATTATTTACTTGCAGCGAATGGGAAGTAGCTGCAAGTAAACTTGAATAGGAAAATGCAGATGAGTTCGGGACTATCCACCGTCGCGAACTTTTGAAACTAGGTAGCATTTTTAAGTTCAATTTTAAATTGGGCTTGAAACCAATTTAGCACTGTTTTTGCTAGCTTAGAACAATAAGTGAATACTAAAAAAAATTAATAATTTTCTGAAAGTAAGTTTATGAAAATTTCCTGCTAAAACTGTTTTTGTCAAGAAAATAATTATTTTACTATATAATATAAGTTTCAACACACATTAAGCTAAAATGAACTTTAGTTAATGCATATAGCAAAATATTTGGTTCAAAGTATGACAAAAACAGTTTTAACATCAATCCCGTTTTTTCGTTGTATACGATGAAAATTACAGATGTGTAACACTTAGTTTCCAATAAATCGTAATTGTGTTTATCCACTTAGTAGTTTAAACTATGCGAAGTAATTAAAAAATGGTTCTCAAGCGTAAGATAATCACTTCTCCGATTCCCTGGTACCTCTAACCTATCGTCAGCAATCTGCCACTCCTCTTTAAGATATATATTTTATACGACTTGAAATACGATTGAAACGCGGTCAATCGTTTCTTGTTTCCTGTACAGCGGCTATGACATCAGCTAATTTAATTGTTTCGTCTTGACCATTATGAGATTGAAGATATAAATCTCCTTTGCTATGCATATTAATGTCTGCGCTTTTGTTTTTTTCGAACTCTTTATTGTTTCCCCTGTGCATTTTTTAAATTCGCTGAGCACTAAACTTTTATTTATTATGTGGTCCGTAGCCCCTGGGTTGGCAATAAATGTAATTTCGTTTTCTTTGTTTTCAGCCTCTAACCTAAAAGCGACTTAATACTACCTCTATTATTTTTATCATTTGCTTCCTCCCTTCCTCTAGATCCTGACCTATCGTGATTAATAAATCTATTTTATTTAGTTACATACCTTCCACTGCGTCCTCCACGACCTCTTTCTCTAGATGTTTGTCTGGAGCTGGCGATGTTCGGGCAGTCGTCCCCCTTGTGGTCCATCCTCTTCTAACAATAATAACAGAACTACATGTTAAATTCTGTTAGGAGACACCCCGTCGACCGGTGTCCAGCCTTGTTGCAACAAAAGCATCGTCCATCGCTGCCGGTGTCCTTTTTTGTCTCCAATTTTTTAGTAAGGCTGGCCTTGGCCACATCTAATCTCGTATTATCCGTATATCGTTCTGCTTCCAACTCTGATAAAAAGGATTTTATTCCATCCAAATTCGTTTCTCTATTATCTGTCTGTCTTATAATAATATCAGCCGAGCGTAGCTCTGGTGCTAACCCCGATATAGCCTGATAAAACGCTGATAGTTTCTCTTCCTCTGTCAAGGACACGGCTCGATTGCAATTCTTCTAAGTACTGTCTTATTATAAAGTCAAAACTTTCGCAAAAATCATGAATTCTTTCTTCAGATCTTATGTTCAATTGATATATCCGTGTCCTTACTGAGGAGTGAGTGATAATTATCTCACTTTTTTTTATTCGTTTAACTTATCTAAAACAGTCTTTAAAAGAATCGCAACAGAGATATGTTTTTGAAAATCGGTTTTGAGAACTAAAACCACTTTGTTGAGTATTATGCATTTATTTCAACATTTTTTGAAAAATTAAAAACTTGGATCGTGCAAGGTTGTTTCTAAAAATATTTAAAAACTGGAAAACCTTTAAGCATATTCAAAGTATTTTGTCCATTTAGGAAAATAGTCCTATTGTTTATTTAATTTTAAATAACACTCTCATATTTCATCCCCTACAAGATCCTATACTTAATGTAAAATTTGTATAGGAATTACTTGCTTTTTAAATAATTAAAGTTGTTTTCATTTTTTAATTTAAAAAATTCAATTCCAATAATTATATTGAAATTAAATTTTCTGAATAATATTGAATTAAACGTAACGAATTTAAATGCGATAAATGCATCACGGAATAAAAGGAGCTACTGCTAAATAAAATAATTAAAATTTATGGAAAATTGTACAAATATTTTCGTTGAGTGTGGATACAAGGCGTGAATAAAACATGATGAAATAGATGTGGTGTGTGAACTTGTTTAATCTTATGGCTTTGAAGGAAAATAACTTGTAAATACCTCATCTACATTTTTACAAAAATTTGAAATAAATATATATTTAATTTAAGGTTAGTTTGTTCAGTGGTTAAAAATGTTACTGTTTGTTTTTTGATGAACATTTAATTTTTTTTTAATTCCTTTTTTCATTTGAAAATTCCTTTTTTTTAAATAAAATTTGATCTTCCTGGGATGAAAATGCAAGTACTTCGTTGAAAAGTAATTTTCTTTGTTTGAGAACTCAACTGTTTTGTTTGAAAAGTTGGTTCGCCAAGTTGTTAAGAAATCATTTTCTAGTTGTCGATTTATATTCTTAGTTGCAAATTGACCTCCTTGGTATAAAGTTCAACTATTTCATTGCGAAGTGATATTTTTTAATTCAAGATTTTTCCTCATAGAACTAAAAAATCACCATGTACCGCAAAATCGGTTTCTTGGTTTAATAATTTTTTTTTTTTATTATATTTTACTTTTTTAGTTGAAATATCAACTATTACACTTTTTTGTTACAAAATTATCTCTTATGTGGGAATAGCCACTGTTTTGTTCAAAATAAATCAATAAATTTGAAAATTTAAAATCTTTATCTATATTATTGTTTTATTCGGGTTATAAAAGATCATACGTATTTTATAATATACAATATAAACAGTACAAATGAAATTTCAAAACCTCTGATATTAGATTTTATAGAATCAAACCAGACATATGCGAATTTATTTCAATTTACAATTTGCATGACCAAGAATAAATTTATTTTCAAGTATAGGTCCAAAATCCTATTTTTGAAATAAATAGAAATAATCGTTTTCAACATTTACAGTGCTTTGTATAAATTGAAAAAGTTTTCATAATTTAAAAAAATTCATTATCAGAAAAAAAAATGTTAAATTCAATCGTCAGAGACTAATTTTTAACAAAATCTTTCGAAATGTTGTGGATTTTTTAGAAATATTTTGGTTCAGGGTACAGGTTAGTCGTTCCGGAAATTCTGAGCGACTAGGCAAGATTTTAAAACATACTTCCCTACTCATCACGAACTTTGGAATGATGTGATAGTTCATTTAAAATTTTTCTAGGACCCTTAAAGAAATCTACTTTTTGCAACATTACAAAAATTTGAACAAGTAGGGATAACTAATTTGGAAGTCAACCACTTTGGTAGATAATTCTAATAATTTGTTAAAAATAAAATTCTTTTATTTATAACTTTTTTGAAAATCAAACAATTTGGTGAAAGGTATTCCTTTTCGATAAAAATATAACTGTTTTTGTTTAATTCGTCATTGTTGACTGACTATAACTATGCAACTTTTTTACTTTGCAAAATATTCGCAATAATCAACAATTTCATTGTTTGACTCCCGAAAATCCAAAAGCTGCGCAGTTATCCCAGACTTGGGTTAATTATTTAAAGAGTTTATGCTTAAAAATAGACTCTGTCGGTTGTTTCCTTTTTATTGTAGTAAACTATGGAAAATAGGACTACTTAAAGATCTTTTATGCCTCCAGACCTAATGAAATACTTCAAGAAGCAAATAGGACGCCTTTTGTCAATCGGAGCCTCTCATCCTATTTCAAATTTTCCCGCCAATCCTAATGAAGTTTGCCAACCTAATCCTGTCCTTCTGCCCATACTCCAATACTTGTTGAACATATTGAAATTCCACTAGGATTCAAGTTTTCGCCTTACACTTGATTACCTAAATAATGTATTCGCCTAAGAGCGAAATTCCTAATTTATTTTGCTAGAAAGATTTATTGTCGATCCCCGGCAATGCGAGTGGGACATTTTTCGCTCAGGCTCGAAACTCCCTGACAACATTTCTGGTTCTATGATTTTCAATTTGGATTGAGTCTTAGTACAGATTTCATTAGTCAGCTTGGTGGATCGTATACTTCGGAGATAATGTCTTGGACGTAAATTCAACCTCATTTGGACCTCATTTGGACCTGATTTGGAGACTAATTTGGAGACTATTTGGATACTATGTGGAGACTAATTTGGTGGACATAGTATTTCATTGCAGTCACATCCCTGAGATCCTATTTCTGCTGTTTCAAGATTCCCTAGTAACGCCAATCAAATAATCCTAATTCAACCAATCAGGATTCAGGCGGTTATCAAAGAATATAACAACGCCGGAAAAATTCTCATCTTTCCTCGAGCAGCTTCCGAAGCAACACGCGTACTTTGTATTGAAGTAATTTATCAAGTTTTGTCCTGGAAGTAAATTGGCAAATATTCACTGGAACGAATTTCGGATTATAGTATCCTGCGATATAAGCGAAAGTTTATTTTAATTGTCAGAAGGGATTATTCACTAAAAAAGTGTTTGTTTCGCACACTGCCATGTTTGAGCTTATATTTTTAAATTTGAATTTCTTTCTTCAGCTTTGAGGTTATTTTGTCACGGTCATGAATGTTCTGTAAAGGATCTGGCGCCCGCAGTTGATTTTTTTGTGTTAGAATAAGCTAACTACAAAAATTAAATTATTATTAAATTTAGTGACGAAGCATAAACGCACTAAATTTTGGTTAGATTGCTCTGGTTATAACTTCTTCGTTTAAACTAGTTGCAAACAAAACCTTTTTGACATGATTATAAAAATTAAAATTGAAGCATTTTAATTTAGGCCTTTCTTTATTTCTCATTTTCCTCTCCCCGAAATTTTTGTAAAGAACTCTTTCAAATTATTTTAAATCTTGCAAATCTCTAGAAATTTTCTTTCCTTGACAAGGGTGATGTATGAATACCGAAACGTTTTTGAACCTTATTTATGGATCTTTTTTTAATGTGATTAAATAATAATGAAAATAAAGAAGACGAAAGAAAAATAAAAAGAAGAGGATTCGGGCGGTTGCCTTCTCATTTATATTTTTGTCAAAAACGTTTTTTCTTTCCTAGACTCTTTTTTAAAGAAGATCTCTTTTCATATTTCAATAGGAAAACTTATAGTAGCTTTCCAAATTTAGGCGTTCGATTCTTACTTTTATTTTTATGAATTCTATGGATGAACTTGATAATTAGAGGTTAAATAGGGTTTTAAATGTAATTTCAATCTAATTTATTTTTCACACATTTTAACAAGTCTTTTGGTTCCCCTGTATTCAAAGTTTTTTTATAAACCCCATTAAGACCATCTAGTTTTAGTCAAAAGTTAAATCTTTTTATTGAAAAGTGGACTATTATATTTTTGGTTTATCTTTCACCTATTTGCTTCAAAATAATAAAATTTGCTTTAAAATTTAGTTACTTTTTAAATTCCTTGTTCTTCGTTTGAATACTAATTTTGTATACTGTTACATTTTCAATACAGTAAAAGAAACCAAGTTTCAAGATAAAGTGATCATTGTCAGAAGCAACGTGGTAAATAGTTTTATTTAAAAGCTTTTTCTTCAAATACGGAAGTATAGTATTATTTTGTTGTTTTTTAAAACTTTTCGGAAAAAAGGTGTAAGGTTAGGCATGCATAAAAAGAAGACAGGCGTCATGTATACAGAGAGTCAGATTCTTAATTTAAAAAACGTATCAACTATATCTTACACGAAGACAAACTTATTATCCTTTACTAAAAAATCAGTTCTATCTTGAAGTCGCAGAATCTCTCGGCCCTTGCGTGATATTAGTGATAGGTTTCTTGTACTGAGTCTCGAAAGGCTAACTATACATAGTAGTATAACTAGGATATACTAAATGGGGTGCCTTTTTGTAAAGATGCTTTATTTAAAGAAATAAAAATAGGTTCTAGAACACATTTAACTTTATTAGACTTAAAAGTTTTATTTCTAGATACAGGAATGGTGTGATCTAGTAATCACAAAATAACATTTCAGAAAGGGTAGCTGTACTCAAGCAATAATCGCTATCACCATAATAATTTGTAATGTAATGAAGCAATCTTCATTCTCTTAAAAATTTGTGTTGTACTTGTATAAACCAGTCAGGAAGAGGATTTTGTGGGTTCCAAACCTTTAGTGCCCCAAAATATCTTTCATAGTGAAGAACATCATAATTATCCAATACAAACACTTTACTAAGGTGTTTGTCCAACTTTTCTTTTTTTGATAGGACTGTATAGAAAACATGTTTTGCGGTTTTTATGAAAATAAAGGAGCGATTATCTCCATTCTCTTTCATTTGAAATGGCATGTGTTGTACGAGTTTTCCAGCAAATTCATTCTTCTGAACTGTTTGCCCTTCATTCCAAACAACTGAGATATATAAGCGATCGTCTCCGTAAGGTGGTCTTGCATAACTGCCTATCCAACTATCCCATTCCCTACTAGGCTTACTATGAAGTGTTCCTTGATAAAAATAGGATCTACCGTGAATCTTTGCAACGGCGAAACTTCCCTCACCAATGCTGTCGAAATATTCGTTTGGTAGAGCAGTGTCAGGTTCATCTAGGTTTTTAAGAAAGGAAAGAGATTAAAGTACTTTTTTACACTGGGAAAATATCTGTAAGCAAGTATCCTAAAATTTGGATAATCGGCTTGTTTAATTATAGATTTTTCATAATAACGTGCAAGAAAAAATTTAAATAAGCTATTAATGCTTCAAATGAATATTGCCGGTCTACCAGACTCTTATATTATAAAGTACAAATATACAGTTATTTATAAACAACTATTTGTCATCCCATGAAGTGTGATCAGTTGTGCATCGAAACGTGTGGTCAATCTATACAATAGTGAAGGACTCTAACACTAGGAGTTTTTTAAATTTGTTACTTATTTATCTTAAAGATTATTTAGTTACTATTGTGAATTATTTAATTAAACTTTAAAAATAAAGGAGGTAAGGCTAAATTTATAGAAATTTTGTAGGAACTTCTCAAGCGGAAAAATTATATAATTGTTTCGTATGGGTTGCAATAACTTCTATAATTAACGTATCTGTAACTAGTCACTTAAAAATAATGACTTACTTGGGATTCCGAAGGGAACAGAATTCCTACTAAATATACCGCCTTGCAAGCTCAATTCTGTAAGAAAAATAGCAATTGGTGTATATTTGATTGATAATACTGACACTAATAATAAGAGGTCGTCAAATGCGGTACGCTGATTTAACGAGTGCTTAGTGGATCCCTCCACTAAAACAAATGTTTTTCTTTGTTTCCCTCTCCTTACCCCCGTTGCTTCGCCAAAAACGACTCAGGCGGTTTATTTAAGCAAATGCAAAGAAATATAACTTGTCCAGTAATATCAGATATTTAAAAAGTTGTTTATAATTTTTATAAACAAATTAATAAAAAAAAGTTAGATTTTTCGCAAAAATGATATACAGTTACTTCAAATCTGTGTTTTTAAGTGGAAATCTGAAGAAAAAAAATCGATATGACTTATGAAAAATAAAGACAATTTGTTAATTATTCAACAAAAATTTATAAATAAACGCATAAGTTTGACATTTTTCAGTAAAAGAAATTGTCTAACAGCGAACTATGAAAGTAAAGGCCCATTGGTTATACGCATGTAATATATTGTGTTAATTAATTTCAAATTAGGCAGGGCCCTAAACTTGGAATCGCAGAATCTTTCAAGGATGGGATATTTTGATTTTTCGAGGAAATTGAACTATACGTATTTTTCCGATAAAAAAAAATCCAAAAAGTTACGCGTATTCAAATGTTGTGCTTTTTTCAAAAACACGTATTTTTATTTAATCTTCTATAACTTTTGATCTAATCAAGATATTATTTTTTTGGTCTTTAATAGCGCTCATCATCTTCTCTTTGAAATACGCCGGAAAATATAAAAAAATAAAATAATCAAAATTTCAGAGTTTTTCCTGGAAACATTCAAAGGAGATTTCTTAAAAACTCCACCTTTAAAATTTTTGCCAATTTTTTTCCAAACTTGCACTTTAATAGTAAAGATATCTTGCAAGTTTAATGATTGCTAAATAACTTCTGTAGCCACGAGAATACTTTTCTCTTAAAATCGAATTTTATACTTTTCCTTGGTAACAATGATCTAAAAAAGTTTTATGAAAAATATCTTTTGTTCTTTTACGATATTTTTTTTAGTTTATAAGAACAATTTAAAAATTGTATTTCTAGGGGAAAAAAATTCTGCCGGCCTCAAAAATTCTTTAGCCCGGATGATACTGATAATACTGATTTTTTCTGGAAAAACGAAACATATTTAAATATAATTTTCAATTTTTTTCGTAACCTATGAAAAACATCGCAAAAAAACAAGAGATATTTTTCATAGAACATTTTTAGATGTGCAAACTTTTATCTTACTATTTTTTTGTATTTCAAGCGTAAGGCATTTCCTGATTTAAAATGAGTTCGGTCATAGAGAAAAAAGAAGTGTGATAAAATTACCTCTATATTCACGAAATCATGAATTTCAATTTTTTAGATTTAAAAGAATTCAAGACAAATTAAGGAAATTCTATTGAAATCCAAAGATTTTGAGGGCAGATTTTAACAATGAAGATAAAAAATAAATATAAATATTTTTTCATTTTAATCTTTCTTCTGTTCAAACTTATCAGTATCAATGACTTAAGAAATATTTCATAATCAAGAAATAATCGGTAAATCCAGAAATCTTGAAGTGTTCCAGAAAAAAAAAAAACATTTTTCCAGGAATCTTTTTTTCGCATGAGAAAATGCTTTTCATGTGAACAATAACGTAGCTGGAATGAGAAATATTTTAAGGTTTCTCCTTTTTCAAGCTTTCTTAAGAATTTAATAACATTTCGTTTCAACAAAACAATTGAATTTTTTAGTGAGCACCTTAATTTTCAACAAAAAAGGTTGATTCTAAAACCAAATTCAAAAACTTTTTGTTCTTATGGAACTTTTTAAAAATATTTGGAATTTATGCCATAATTTTTGGCTTTTTTCGTGAATATTTTGGGCGCAATGACCATTTCTGGACTCTTTTAGCTTTCTCAAAATACCGAATTTGGAGTGGAGATGCTGGCCACCAGGACATCCATAACATAAGATTTAAAAAAACTGAAAAAATCAACAGCGCCAGAATTTCGGACTTGTTTTGGCTCTTCAAAATGGAAAAATTAACTCTAAAATAAAAACCCCTATGTACAAAAAACTACCCTCAGAATAAAATGTGCACTTAAACCAAGTGTAAGCATATCACAATTTTGGGCTTTTATTTAGCTCTCCATGGACTGTTAAGGTGCTGTCCGCAATCAATTATACTACAGAAAATTTGAAAAATAAAAAAAATAAAAATCGGCAGAATTTAGGGATTTTTTGAGCCCGCAAAATCTAAAGAAATGCATTTAAAAAAAAAACTCCTATCTCCTGAAAATTACACTCAAAATAACATACGCGCCCAGCCTAAATTTGAACACAGTAGCATTGAACAACAGTTCTCTCAAGAGTTGTTTATTGTTACTGTGGAGATGAGGATATGAAAAAGGTTTTCGGAAAATTATTTGTGTAATAATTTTTAATTGAAATCTTTATCAATTTCTTTAAGCAGATTTTGGTTAAATGGGCCCAGGGTTAAAAAATTTTTTTATAATTAAAATAGGGTAGTGGGTATAGCTTAGAGTTCTTTGAGACCGACTAGTGCGGTTCTTCTTTATTTAAAAATTTTTCGGCAGTGTTTTGTGGACCCTGCAAAAATATTCACTTTTGATTCATATATTTTTTGGCTTTGTTTAATATTTATATGTTTAGTTAGCGCTCACCACTTCCGCCATGAAGTTCGGTTTGAAAAAAAATGACAGAGCTCGAAAATTGGGATTTGTGCGAAAGAAGAGCCCAAAAAATCCCAAAATTGTGATATGCTCACATTAGTTTGTGTCCATACTTTATTTTAAGGATAGTTTTTATTAGATAAGGATTGTTTTTTTTTTAAATTAATTTTTGCAAGCTTTGAGAGCTCAAAAAAGTTCAAAATTCTGGCAAAAAGAAAAAATTACAATTCTATTTCTTCGGTGCGAGCGGAACGCCCCTTTCTTTTGGTTTGTTTTAAAATCCTTCGCTTTTCAGCGAATTACGTAAGAAGACGATGTAAAATAAACAAATTGTTTGTCTATTGGTACACTCTTTTCGTCTCTTAAAATGAAACATTATTCATGACGAATTAATTCATTTTTACATTCTCATCAGCGAAGGTATTAGATTTGTTTAAAATTTGA